>NW_022196913.1:62130497-62149090 GCF_008632895.1 Mastomys coucha
AGAAGAAGAAGAAGAAGAAGAAGAAGAAGAAGAAGAAGAAGAAGAAGAAGAAGAAGAAGACGACAAAGAATTTTAAAAGAAGACATGAAATTGGGAAGAAGATTAATTGAGGACTCATGAGGGATGTTGTGGGCTGAGTAGGAGTTAACATGATCAAGACACATTGTGTGCATGAGTGAAATTATCAAGGAATAAATGTTTTAAGAATAGGTAATATTAATAAACTGAACTCTAAAACTAAAAGGTTTGTGTTCATGGAAAGCATTGGGACAGACTCACCATGGAACTATGGCAATCAGCTGCCATCCCGCCAAAACAAACAGAGTCTGAAACATACTTAAACTGTAATACGCTCACATTCCCAAAGTCTAACAGCAGCCTCTTACTCCTGCTCCCCTGGGCCATTCAAGACCAAGTAGACACTAGGGGAGGGGCACCTAGGGGGACTTTTGGTTGTCACAAATGAAATAATCATGTGGCCTCTGGCGGTTGAAAGTCAGGGACATTGCTAAGCCTCTTACAGAGCAAAGGGTAAGTATGAGACAAAAAATTGTTCAACCTGGTATGCCAGCAATGTCCAAGCTGGCAACCTTTAGCCTCAGAGAAAAGGCACTCTTCATTCTTTGTAAGTCATGGCTGACTGGGTGATGCTCACTCCTTCTTCTTAATCTTATGTGCGTGAAAAACTTAATTTAGAATGATATTTTATTTCTTCTTTGCCTCCGAGTCACTGAGACTTACATTAGAGTGTTTTTGGAATATGTGTTTTACCTTGCTTATATCTCTCCATGTTCTTTTTCAACATGCATATGGAATCAATTTTTAGTAGAAAAAAATTAAACATTAAGTTATTGTGAATGATAGTCAAAGACAAGTAGAAAAACAATGTAAAACAAAAAGGCAGGGTCAATATTCTTCATATATAAAGAACTATCTCAAATCAATAAGAAAACCATTAAGAATATAATTGAAAAATCGACGGTAGATAGCGTGAGTGCTCTAGAGCAAGAAGAATTATAAATGGCGAGTAAACACGGACATTGAAAAAGTGATTGGCTTCAGTAGTAATCACAAATGGGAATGGATAAATAATAAAATAATTCAGTACACTTATAAAGTTAGCAGACAGTAAAATACAATGGCTATTCCAAATAACGTAACCTTCTTGAAAATCAAATTCTACTTCAAGTCATCTATAAAGCAAAAGCTCGTTTCTAATTATAATATTGATTATATTGTTTGCAAGAAGTTCACACTCCCAATATAGAAGGACAAATTTAACCTATGATTTCAACATCTGGGGAGGAATTTGAATTTCTTATTGTGCCTTCCCGTGGTTCTCGAGGCCTGTGCACAAGAGGACACATTATCGTGCGCCACTAAGAGTGGTGTCTTACCCTCCTAACTCAGAACTCATGAGCTTGCTCCCAGCCAGTGTCACTTCTGTGATGGAGATAATCTTTGTTTCATACTGCTACGCAGATGCGTTTGTACAGCTACAACCTTATTATTATTACCCATCTACATTTTTACTCCTCTGGTTTGGGTCTCTTCTCTGCCACACAGGAGATCACCAGTATGTTCCAATATTTCTCACAACTCTAATGATCATGACTATAGTCAGAGTGACTGGGAAAGAGAGGAGGTGGTTACAGAACCAGAATCAGATACCGGGCTTGACCGGCTCTTGTTATAAGGATTTCCATGGGACATACTTCCAGACAGAAGGCAAGGGACACACAGAGAGTTAACACGGAGAGAGTTAACAGCAGTTTAACAAAGGGTTAAAAAAGTAAAAAAGAGTCATCAAAGGAAAACAGCAAGCCCCAATCTCTTTTAAACCAGGAAGGAGCCTGTGGGCAGAAGGGCAGCCTCAGGCTCACACCGCATGGCCAACACTAGTTATAACTCAGGCGATTACGGGATAAAAAACTTGGAATTAGATGAACAGGAATAAGAATAGATTATCAGACATGAGTGAAAGGGACAAGAAATGGACTCGCAGGAAAAAGCAAGGCAAATAAAAAGTAGAAACTATTCATCAAACAGTAGAGCTCTGACAAATACCTGCAGGGTGAGTGTTTAGTTAATATGATGATCGTGAAAAAACATACAGCAAGGTCTAGTTAGTCACTACCAACAGATAAACTAGAGAAAGCAAAGGGATGAAAATTAAAACACCGAGCACATGCTAAGAGAGTTGCTATGGATACACTTTCAGCATCAGGCTTCCTACTAATTAAAATCTCAAGCGGCATGCAAATAAGGAGAAGACTAAGAGGCGTGCACCACTGCAAAGCATTTCTCAACACTGTGCACTAACAAAGGTCAACCCAGGGAAGCCACACGTTAAAGCAAAAGGTCCTAGAGCCCGGAGAGGAAATGAACGGAGGATGACCTATGACCTGGAGTCAGGGAAGAAGTTTCAATTCACAGAGACTGAAATGTGACAGGGTAAAACTAACAAATTCTGTGCACCAAATGAAGCTGGGAGAGTGGACAGTGCTGATGAAGGCTGGGGTCATGGTAGAAGGAGGATTCATCCTACAGATGAATGAGAAAAAGACAGATCACTACATGAACCGATGAGCATGTTGGTCAAAAATTCAGTAAAATAAAACAAAAAACAAAGAACAAACAAACAAAAAATTCCCAACCAACCAACCAAAACAAAAACCAAACCAAAGCAAACAAACAACGAACAAACAAAAAATAAAGAAGAAACAAACAGAAAAATCCCAACTAAATCAACAAATAAAACAAAACCCCAGCAAATATAAGAAAAGATGTTCACAGCACCACAGTGCCTAAAACAAAGTGACAAGTTTCATTTCAAAACTGACATTAGAATGATAACATGGCTCAAAGACAGACAACCAAAATCTAAGTGAGAGGAGAATGAGGAACAACCAGAACTCTATGTGTTAGCATAGAAAACGAAAAACAAAATCACCGTGGGCCACAATTCACCGTTGTGACACGCTGGAAGCCAGTATGTCCACGGTTCCATTTCTAAGACTGTGCCACTTCATAGCACAGGTGTGCAAGTGTGCATTAGAGGAGATGGGAGAATTCTGACCTGGAAGCTCTTCAGGACAGGAGAAACAGTCGGCGTTATGATTTTAATCTTGACTCTGCTCAAACAGTGAACATGACTGAGGTCCATCTGCATGTAATTATGCATGCAAGTCTTGGGACAGCCTTCCTGAGAGAAAGATAGATACTGTGTGGCTCCAACCATGGAAATGGTCTAACACACAAGAGCTAAAGTTGATTCCAGAGGGGTGAAAACACACATCACACTATAAAAAAAATGAAAGCATCAATAACCAAGCAAGTCAGGATAATGGCGGCCATAAAGTAGGGGAAAGCAAATGTGGGCAGGAAGATGAAACCAGCTTCAAAGCTCATGGCCATCCTTTATGTTGCTGGAGTTCTTTATATGATTACTGTCCAATCCTTATATGAGTTTCACAAGTTAAGAAAAGAAGGGGCCAGTTCTATGGCTCAGCAGGTAAAGGTGCTTGCCACCAAGCCTGATGACCTGAGTTCTATTCCTGGGACTCACATGCTGGAAAGGGAGAGCAGACTCCTGCAGGAATCCTCCTCCGCTATCCTGTCAAATGTCTGCCCTATCCCCATCCCATCCCCCACCTCCATCAATTAATTAATTAATTAAAATGTAATAAAATAAAGGTAGCTGTTTTATATGAAACAGCAGTCCTAACAATGTAAAGGTAATAATCTAAAATGTTTATTCATTAGCTAGGTCTGGCTGTGACAGTTCACAGTGGTGCGGCCAGGATAAGGGAACATTGGACTATTAACTCTAAAAGTCTTAAAGCAGAATGCAAGGAAGCTATAAAGCATTGTGCTCATGCCCAGCATCTCTGGAATTACCCTAAACTGCTCATGGCTTACATGGGAACAAAGAAGAAAAATGCCTTCTGTTGACTGATGCTGTTCAAGATGCAGAGTTGGTTTTGTTCTATGCCAGATGTCCCAAGAAGGGAACAGCTGATCTCAGTAATGGCAGAAATGTTTCATGCAGATGTGTCAGCTCTAGAAACAATATCATTCTTGGAAAAACCGATGTGGCAGATAGCCTGTTCCAGACCTAAACATTCTCTTCCCTGTAGTATGACGACCCTAATGCACCTTGCCTGGGGTTGAGTCTGTTTCCTTTTCCTGAGCTTGGACGGGACTTTGTGGTAGGAGATGGGATACTCCGTGATTTGGGGTCTACCTCCATCCTCTTCTCAGATTCTAGCTGCCAATCAGGGAGGAATCTCTGGAGGGATCATAAGTAGGCACTCCAGCCAGCAGCCTTAGCTGATACTAGCTGACCACTAGGATCAATGGCAAACCCATGCCTAAGAAAGATTTCAATAGCATTTGAGCTACCACCTGACTGTACCTCCCTATACCAAGCTACAAAGCAAATCCTTGTCAGGCCCACAATGGGAGGTAACAACACAAAATGTCACCACGGTGTGGCTGGGGTGGTCTGTTACACTGTACTAAATACAGTGTTGCGACTTTGACCTCAATTATAGCAACTAAAGCAAAGACAGCATGTGATGTCGGGCCCCTATCAGACCCAGTGTACGTAAGTGCAGTCCCAACACTACGAACAAGCTATGGCTTGTCAACTACTGTGAACTTGAAGTTCTCTAAGGGGAAAATTGTGGGTTACTGTCGCCTGCTTTTCGGATATGGGATATGTCACTTGAAAGCCCTTTTGCTCATTGTCTGCTGGACATGACACATAGCGTCAGATCCAAATTGTAGTCTGGGTTGCGAGGCCCGTATCTGGCTGGCCAGGTTCCCTCCAGGTCCCCTCCCTTCTTTGATGAGACCCAGGTAGGATTCAGCAAGCACATGCTGGCTGAGAACAGCTCACTGTGACTGCAGTTCTCTCACACAGGGGGACCGCTGTGGCTGCAGTTCTCTCACACAGGGGGACCATTGGCTTTGTCGTTCCTCTCAGACTTTTCTCTTTTTCCCTTAAAATTATTTCTGGTCCATGGCAGCAAAACCTGGCCAGCTGGAGGCTAGCACCCAGGCCAGAGCTTAGAGCAGAGCTTAGAATGCAGAATTATGTCCAAATCTAGGCTCTGACTCTTACCAGCATGTGATCTAGGCAGCAGATCCCCATGCCTTAGCTCCTCCCTCTAGGAGTGAAATGAATATCTAACTCCTGGGTCCACTACACATATTGAATTAACATGTTGATACATATACTTCTTAGAACGCTGCTGGACCCAGAAAGCCTTCCTAAGCATTGTGAAGCCTTGGTCAATAGATTAAATGGAGGTCAGGGATTCATTTGAGTGATGGAAAAAAATACGATATCAATAGAAACAGAAGGGCCTGCTTCGTGGTCAGCACTCCGCACGCCTCTGCAGTGACAGTCCCTAAAACGATCCAGGTTGTTGTTATCAGCTGCCACGGAGAGATTTGAAGGCAGGGTGTGACAGACTAACTCTTGCCATAGTTTTAGAGGCATGCAATCCAAAAGCCATGTTCCAAAAGGATGTGGAGGCAAGTGACTTATAAACCAGCATCTATGAGATGATAATCTGATCACACCATGCAAGGGACATTCTTTCCTGCAGCAGTGTGGCCTCGGGTATATTCAATACTCTCATGTCCCAGGGGGGAATCTGCCAATATTCTGTCACTCTAAGTGGTGCAAAGGTCCTGCCCTCTAACCTCTCTGCTTTCATGGGAACTAACAAAAATGGAGTCCATTGAGCTCTCTTTAGGAGCATTTCCCCAGATACGAGTATCTTTAGCAATCAATGAATCAATGGCACAAGGGAGATAAAGGTAATAAGCTCCCCTGAACCTAGGCAGTGAGGCTGTATCTAATTAGCAATGATCAATGCAGCATTGCTTGCTAATTCCTCCCTTTTTGCTACTTCATAAAGTCTATAGAAATTTTTTGTTTTTAAGTCAGGGGTGCAACCTGGTAGCTTCATGGAGTCACTCGACATGAATAGGGCTGCTTCTCTCTAAAATTAAAATGCCAATGAGATCCCTGAATGACAAGGAAGGGAACCTTGGCTTTTTAAACAGTGAAACTGAGCTGTGGTAGGCACTGCTACCCTGATAAGGTTAGCTCAGAATGAGAGAGTGCGACCGAGGGTGACAGGTGTAATTAAAATTATGTTCAGCTGCTGATCTGCTAGACAGATAAATCCCATAAGCTCTAAACTGCATCAGTTTACTGGGAAAAAAAAGTTACAACTGACTGCTCATTTCTTGTTAAATACAACATTGATTTAAAACCAGGATCCGAGAACTTCGGTGCGATTAGTGAAGGCTTCCTGGCTTTTGGAATAAAAGAGGCATCAACTTTTGGGTCACCACAGTGCTCAAGGACCCAGGCCGAACAGGGAGCAAAGCACCCTGCTCACTCTCCAAGCCACCGCCCAGCAGTTTGGACACTTAATGGTGAAAAATCTTTTCCAGTTATGGAGCACAATCCCAAGCCAAGGAACCACTGAATACACATGAAAAATGGGAGATCCAGGAAGCAGGCAGGACACAAGGCTAGCCACTGAGTTCATGATCTGTCACACTCCTCTACTGGCCATTGAGATAAGACGGGAGGCGACTCCCGCTGGCCTCAGCCATTCCCCCTGTGGGCAACTATCCCAAGAATGGAAGTCTCCCACTGGCCTCAGCCATTCCCCTGTGGGCAACTATCCCAAGAATGGAAATTAGAATCCAAACACTGACAGCCCTCTCATGATTGATGCGGTCCAAACTCCACGTGGTAGCAGCCTACGGTGCCCACTGAAGGATGGACACACACACACACACACACACACACAAAAACGTGGTCACTGCACAGAGAATACTATTCAGCCTTTAGAAGTGGGAACCTTCTGACACGTAACCGCAACATGGGCAAACGTGGGTGACATTATGCTATGAAGCTAGAAACAGAACTAGGATATGATCCTAGGAAGTATCTAAGAATATTTAAATGATCATAGGGCACAGCAGTGGCTTTCCAGGCGCTGAGGGAGGGAGAGAAAGCTGTAATATAAAATTATAGTAGGGCAAGGGGCTAGATAGATGGCCCAGTGGTTAAGAGCACTGGACACCCTACTGAAAAACCCAGGTTTAGTTCCTGATACCCACATGGAAGCTTACAACCATCCGATCCAGTTCCAGAGGATCCGGTGCCCTCTTCTGATCTCCATGTGATCCTATATACGTGTGGTGTACTTGGTACACATAAACTCATGCAGGTGCATTCTTATATGATAATAATAATAAATATATAAATAAATAAACCTTTATATTCAAGCAAGATAACGAAGCTTTAGAGATCTGTCACATAGCATCATAACTCTCATAATTAGACGTATTGCATAGTTTATGTGCAATGGGATCATTATATTATTACTAAAAGGTTTGTTGAGAATCCTGTTCTACACACACACACACACACACACACACACACACACACACTACTGGAGACATCCCAAGGGAGATTAAGGTCTGCAAAGGGCACAAGTGAGAAACCTGTGCGTCTGTGCTTAAAACACCTGCTACACACGGCCACCTCTGCTTACGTCTCTCCCTCTGAATTAATTCATTCAATATTTAATCAACAGATATCCCATAGCCATCTGTTCTACCCTAAGGACTGTTAAATTTACAGAGTGGTAAAGAAAACAACAGAATCTGTCCTTAAAGACAAAGGAGAACAAGGATGAGGAGAAACCATCAAACCTGAGTGGCCCACACCAGAGGGCGCTGTGAGACATTGCCCGTTCCATTCTACTGAGGAAGAAACTGAGTTTCAGAAAGCTTCGCGTGGGCTGGGCATAGAGTGAGGACTGCCATTTACAAGTCTAACTATAGAGGGCGCTGTGAGACACTGCCTGGTCTTTTCTAGTGAGGAAGGAAACTGGAAACTGCATTTCAGAGAGGTTAGCATTGGTTGGTGATGGAGCCAGAGCTGCCATTTGCATATCTAACTCCAAGCCTGTAGCACATCTTTTCCTTCCCAGGTGCCTTCCTGACTCTAGTAAGGCATATGCTACAGAAGGGATCCGGGGAAGGGATCCGGGGATGTGGTTCCCGGCCGGGGAATCCATGGCCAAGGAAACTTAACTCGAGTGAGGGAGGTGAGATTCTGTTTAGTTTTTATTTGTCGATATGGCTAAGGCCATAGCACTCAGATAAATGGGTCAAGTGTTATTCTAGATGCTTCTGTGAAGGTTTTAGGTTAGATTAACATCTAAATTAATCGATTACATAAAGAAGATTACCTTCCATAATGTAGGTAGGTCTTAGAAAATCAGTTTAAAGCCTTTTGTGATTAGTGTGGGGGGTGGGGATGCTGGGTAACTGAGTTCCCTGAGGAAGGTCTGCCTTCAGACTGGTTTTGGACTTCTGTTCAGCCACAGGTGGTCTCCAGGCATTTGCCTTCCACAACCTCAGGAGCCATTTCCCCAACCCCTCCTTCCCCTTTCAATTCCTTCTGATTTCTTCTTCCTCATTATGCCTGGTTTTCCTGGGAGCCCTGACTAGCAGGACTATACTCCTATACTGAACTATAAAGCCAGTCCCAAATTGGCCCAGAGTCTACAGGACACCCAGCAGATCTTAGTCCATTTGTAGCTGCCTCCTGGTGTTCTGCACAGGCTTCTGGGAGTCCTGGAAAACAAACGGGCACTGTTTAAACAGTGACTTACCTCTTCTTTCATGGCGTAGACGTTTACTGAGTGGAGGTTGTACATCTGACTCTGTATCAGAGTCTAGGCCCTGCCTGGCACACAGTGGACATTTAATAAGTATCTGTTGGATATATTGGATGAATAAAATCTTCACTCTAAAAAAATTAAACTAATATTCACTTTCGTGATGGCTATATCTTCTGGGAAACCGATCCCTAGTCACTACATTTGGATCATGGGTGAGGGTAGCGAGAGCACTGGGAACCTACTTCACACAGGTGAGATTCTGTCCCCTCAAACTCTTTCTACCTCTTGAACTTGAACCTTTCATTAAAGGGTAAGCATCAAATCTGAGCACCCCCTCCCCCATTCAGAGAACTAAGGAAGGCAGAAGGACTGAGAGTTCAAGGCCAAACTAGTCTACATAGGGAGAACCAGTCTCAAGAAACTACAGTACCTACATATTCTATCTTTTCTTTTCTCTGTGCTCCAACAATCTGCACTTCCCAAACGCTCGATAATTAATATTTTATCATTTTTATCTTGAAAACGGCATAAATCACACTAAACTAAATTGACAGTAACCTCTTGGGCACATGTAGGATGCGTTACCACTCCACACAGCTGCCCTAGCATGGATGGAGAAGCACGATTTCTAGAGCTCTACAAGAGCTAATCCTGGGGGCCAGATCATATCCCCCAGACCTTGACTTCCATCTGCTACAGCTGGATCTGCTCACAGCCAGTGTCAGTTTTATTTTTAGTTTCTACGTAAACTGGACATCCCGTGACCTTTGCTGGGGGAGCACAGAAGACATGGAATTCAGTGAATGTAATTAAGTCATTGCTCTGGATGCGAATCCACCACACTGAGAAAGCGGAGCAGCTATTTGTTATGTTTTTAATTCTAACTCTTCCTGGAGAGTTTCTCAAAAAATATAATATGCCAGAGTGATGAAAAGTTTGTTTCACAAGCATTTTACCCCAAACCCTGAAGGCACGTTCAGTTACAACAGGAAGGGCTATGCTCTGCCTCTTGCTTCCGAGTGATTCTATTGAAAGCATTCCCTGTGGTAAGCAGGCAACTGCAGCCCCCACTGTGGACGCTCAGGAACTTCAGACCTGATTTATTCGGAAAGAGAAGACAGCACTTGGGAGGCTAATATCAAGTTCACAAAACCTACATCTTATTAAAGAGAGAGAGAGAGAGAAGAGAGACCCTCTCTTTTATGATATTGAAAGCAAAGAAGGTAGTGTCAATGACAGTAGAAAGGACAATTAACAAACATAGAGAGGGCAGGCTGGCTCTCAGGAGCTGTCAGAGGAGAGTTCAGAACATATATCGGGACACACTGTTGTACTCTCCAGCAAAAGGGATTGCTATTTTCAGCTTTTACCTCTTTCAATACCCTGAAGACTCCGGAACTACATGGCACGTGGCTGAACCCCATAAACATTTGCCGGACAGAAGGGGGTAAACAAGAAAGACCCCAACCTCTTTAAAAGCAGACATTCCTGGTACTGGTGTGTGTGAGGGGTTCTTTTTCTGAGCATGCTCACCCATCTTCTGTTGTTTCTTGTTTGCTTGAACACAGCCCTCATAACTCACTGGACATGAAATTTCCTTGTAGTTTCAATTTGTATTTGACAGCTAATCTGACTGAGCATTAAAAAAAGAAGACCTATATTGTATTTTATGTGTATGAGGTTCCATTCATGTGTATGTCTGTGTGTGCCTTGTGCCCAGGGAGGCCCCAAAGAAGGTATCATCAGATCCCCTGAAGTGAACCTGCCATGTAGGTGCTGGGAACCAAAGTCAGTCCTCTGCAAGATCAATGAAGTGTTCTTAACCACTGAGCCATCTCTGCAGGCCCAGCATTCTCAACCACTGAGCCTTCTCTGCAGGCCCAGAATTTTTAAATAGATAAACTTCCTGGGCATTTGGACTTCTTCTTTTGAGAAATGAGTTTTTAGATCAAAGTTACATGACTTACCTTTCTGAAAATATTTAATTTTTTTCTTATATACATAGCAATGTAAACATAAAAATTAGTGTCAAGTTTCCCCAAAAAGCAAAACAAAACACTTAGGATGCCTTTACTTCAATCATAAAACAGGAATCCACAACTGTGAGGTAAAAAACATGTGAAGAATGGATGCTAAGCAACCGTCAGGGTAGCTCCCTCCTACAGCCGACGGGAGCAAACCCAGAGGCCCACAGCCAGACACTGAGCAGAGACTCAGCCCTGGTGGATGACCATCAAAGCCCAGCAATCTCTATCAAGTCCCAAGTCAAAGAGCAGAGAACTCACAAACAGTGTGAGAGCCAGAGGACATGGAGGATCAAGAAAACAAGGCCCTCTTCATCAACTGAGTAAATGCCTCAAGAACTCACAGAGACCGAAGTGGCACACACAGGGCCTGCACTGTTCTGTGCCAGGTCCCCTGTGTATGCATCATGGCTTCCAGCTGAGCATTTTCAGGGCAGTCCTGGGTGTGATAATGAGTGGGTCTCTGATTGTTGGGTCTTCATTTGGGATCTTTTCCTTTGGTTGGCTTGTCTTGTCCAGCTTCAGTGTGATGGGTTTTGTTTTATCTTACTATACTTTTTGTTGTGTTTGGTGGTTATCTCTTAGGACCCTGTTCTTTTCTAATGAGAGACAGAAAGGGAATGGAACCTGATTGGGGCTGGGTGGTGGGGTAGATGGTAAGGAACTGGAAGCAGTAGGGGATGAGAGGAGATACTGTAATCAGAATATGTTGTATGGGAGAAGAGTCTATTTTCAATAAAATGGAATGAATGAATAAATAAATAAATAATAAATAGAATGAGTGCAAGGCACCTTGTGATGGTCTGTATATGCTAGGCCCAGGGAGTGGCACTATTAGAAGGTATGGCCCTGTTGGAGTAGGAGTGGCCTTGTTAGAGTAGGTGTAGCCTTGTTGGAGTAGGAGTGGCCTTGTTGGAGTAGGTGTGCCACTCGCTGTGAGTGTGGGCTTTAATATCCTTGTCATAGCTGCCTGGAATCCAGTATTCTGTTAGCAGCCTTCAGATGAAGATGTAGAATTCTCAGCTCCTCCTGCACCATGCCTGTCTGAATGCTGCCATGTTCCTGCCTTGATGATAATAGACTGAACCTCTGAACCTGTAAGCCAGCCCCAATTAAACGTTGTCCTTATAAGAGTTGCCTTGGTCATGGTGTCTGTTCACAGCAGTCAAACCCTAACTAAGACACACCTAGAGGGAGAAGGATGGCTGACTTTGACTTGTCAAGGATGGAGGGCTTCTGGTGGGAAGGAACATTACATCTGAGGTTGAAAATGTGTGTAGGGTCAAAGAAGCAGGGGGAAAGGCAAGGCTGGGGCTCCTGGTGGGGAGACACCATCCTGAGTGTGAGGAAGTGGTAGCCTGAGTGTCAGGAATGATCCAGCCTTGAGGCTTTCTCTCATGACTAATTCCTTCATCTTTTGCCTCACTGGGGACCTTACGGGACTGCCCATGCCTGTCCTTATACTGTAAGTGCCACAGGGCATGGATATTTAATTCTCTCTCTATTCCTCTCTTTGAGCATGGTGGCCAGTCCTGAGTAAGCACACAAGCTGACTTCAACGAGTCCACAGCAGGTAAGTCACAGCGTTGGCTGCAAACATGTATGTGCTGTGTTCCATATTGCACAGGAAACAGGCTTCCAGAAGGAAGCTGTCCCAGTCATGCTTAAGCTAACACATAGTAGGTCACTGCCACCAACAAATATGGAAGGACACCAGGATTTTTTAAATGAAGCAAAGAATACAGCAAGGTGCAGTGGTTTGAATAAAAATGACCCCCATTCATTAGGTTCAGAGGGAGTGGCACTACTGGGAGGCGGGACCTTGATGGGGGAAGTGTGTCACTGGGGCTGGGCACTGAGGTTTCAGATGCTCAAGCCAGGCCAGGTGTCTTTCTGTCTTCCTGCTGCCTGCAGACCCAGATGTAGAACTCTCAACTACCTTTCCAGAACATGTCTGCCTGCGTGCTGGCTGCCATGCTTCCTGCCAGGATGATAATGGACTGACCCTCTGAACTGTAAGCCAGCCCCAATTCAACGTTCTTCCTTTGTAAGATCTGCCATGATCACAATGTCTCTTCACAGTAACGAAGACCCCAACTAAGGCAGAACTTGGTGGGGTTGTGATAAGCTGGACCATCCTTTTGTTTGCAGAAATATGGAACGCTTTGAGACTTTGGACTAGAAAAGCAATTGGACACTTTATGTGGGACTTAATGGGCCATGGAAGGCAGTGGTGCTGAGGGGGATTTGAACTGTGGGGACCTAGACTGAGGGATTTGAGAGGAGAAGAGTATTTGCATGGGGCCTAGAGACTGTTCTTTGATATCTTGGCAAAAAGCATGGCTGCTTTCTGCCCTTGTCCTAAAAAACCTGCCTGGAACTAATTGAAGAGTTATGGATTAAGAGCTTTGGCAGAGGACATTTCAAAACAACCGAGCATTGGCTGTGTTTCTTGGTTATTAGTGGCCAGTATTATGCAACGTTATAATGAAAAGGAGCAAGCTGAGCAAGGAAAAATATGAAATGTACAGTTTGAGGAAAAAAAGAACACCAAGGAAAGGTTTAAAGAAAACCCTGATGCTCAACTGAATAAAGGGAGCGGTGGCCTCAGAGTGAGACCCAGCCAGCTACACTTCCAATCTGTGAAAAGGAATGAAAGAAACGCTAAGGGTCAGGAATGGTGGCGCACACCTTTGATCTCAGCACTCTGAAGGCAAAGAATGGTGGATCTCTGAGTTCAAGGCTGGTCTGATCTACAGAGGGAGTTCCAGGACAGCCAAGCTTAGATAGTGAAGGAGACCATCAAAAACCAGAAAGCTGATGAAAATGTATTTGAGCAGGAGGCTATGGTCCATCCCCAGCAAGCAGTACAACTTGGCAGCTTTGACCACATAGTTCTGGCTTTTATAGTCAAGGATACAAGAAAGGGTTTATGGAATCTCCCTGTGTGACTAAGGAAAGCCACTGAGGCCGGGCATGGGGCAGGGGTGTCCTTGCATGGAGGCCTAGAGAGGCCATTGTGAAGCTGTGAAGGTGAAGCCTGGATGGCCTTGGAGACCCCAAGGTGTTGGAGATGCCAGAGCCGTGGGATACCTGCTGAGGAAGCCGAGAGAAGCTGCTGACAGGGAGTGGAGCCAAGACAAGACAAGAGAAAGACGTGTGTTACAGGCTAAAAGGACTCTGAGATCTGAAGAACCCTTTGACATCAGACATGGAGGTGCAGAGTTTGGAGTTTGCCCGGCTGGTTTTCCGTCTCGCTTTGGCCCAGTGCTTCCTCACTCCGCTCCCTTCCCTCCCCTTTGCAATGGTGATTATATCCTGCGTCATCGTATGTTGCAAGGATGTGATCTGCCCTTTCGTTTTGATTATACAGGTGGCTACCTACAGCTAAGAGTCTGTGTGCAGGTCACGGGAGATTTTGAACTTTGGGTTTTTAAATGTTGTTCAGACTATAATAGACTAATAAGGACTTCTGAAGTTGGACTGAATGCTTTCTATGGGAGCCAGGGAGTGGAATGTGGTGGTTTGAATATGAAAGTATTGGGAAGTATGGCCTTGTTGGAGTAGGTGTGGCCTTACTGGAGAAAATATGTCACTGGAGGTGGGTTTTGAGGTCTCAGATGCTCAAGCCAGGCCCAGTGTCACTCTCTCTTCCTGCTGCCTGCCTGTTCGGATGTAGAACTCTCAGCTGCCTCTCCAGCACCTCTCCCCCCATGCTGCCATGCTTCCCATATGGCAATAATCGATTAACCTCTGAACCTGGAAGCCAGCCCCAGTTCAATGTTTGTTCTTTATAAGCACTGCAGTGGTCATGATGTCTCTTCTCTGCAATAAGACATAAGACACGCGAGGGTGCCTTGGTCAATATGAGACATGCTCTCCACCAGGACGGACATCATCGATGAGTCCTTAGCAGAGACAAACCCAGAATCGACATTTCAACAAATGACCTCCGTGAGTGCCCATAAAGTGGAGGGCAAGAAGTGGTACTCACTGTGGCAGTCTGCATGAGTAGCTATTGGTGTGGATCCATTGGACCATGAGGATGGCACCTAGGGCTTAGGACTCCAACAGGAAATACCATGCCGATGTGAAAATGGCTTACCCTAGAGCCTTGGCTTATCACCCAGGGGAAGGGCTAGCTGCAAGCCTGGGAACTGGAATTTCCTGGCTTTTGCTTCACTTGTTTCTATCGATAACAATGCTACTGTGGGCAAGGCAAAGGCACATTGTAGCTTTTCTCTCTTCCCTCTTCCCTCTTCTCTCTCTCTCTCTCTCTCTCTCTCTCTCTCTCTCTCTCTCATTTTGTATGTATTGTACATTCTTCATTTTCTCTCAATTCAGGCAAGCATTCTGACCCAGAATTGGCCTTATGACCAAGAGTTAACCATAACAGCCACCATGGCAGGTGAAATGGTTGCACGGTTGCTCACCTCCAAGTTCTGCAGGGACTTCCACATAGCACCCCCCCGCCACTCCCCACCCCCTAGTCCCCACACTTCATGGGCTGAGCATTGCCATTACGTCCACCTCAGAGTTGAGAGAACTGGAGCTGGGTCAGGGAAGCTAAAGGATTCATCCAGTCATAACACTAGGGAGGTAACAGAGATTAAAGGCAGGTTTGCGGTGCTCTGGAGAAGTAGCAGGCTGTGGTTAGGGGAATAATCAGTCGGCAAAAGCCCTGCCTGCTGATAGCTGATCAATGGCTGAGAAAGGCACCGCAGAGCTGGTGCCTGGGCCAGGGCTGGCATGGACGAGGCCGTGGCTCCAGATGACAAAGCCTGGCCGGGACCAAAGTCAGAGAGCAGAGAGGACGTGCCCGAGGTCCAGAGAGCCCCAGGTGCAAGCCTGCAAAGCCTTGGCAAGGGTGGGAAGGACAGACAGATGCCTGCTAGTAGTTTCGCTCTGAGCCTGGGATTGGCACTGCCTGAGCTTTAGGTTTTCCTGTTCACACTGATTCCCCATCACTGAAGCCATGAGCAACGCCTCTGGTCCAGAGTGTGGCAAGCACCGGTCTGCTGCACGTTAGCACCTGAATCTAAATCGGGCCACTGTGGTGCTATGTCTGCAGGTGCCTGAGCTGTGACTTCTTCTACTGAAAGAGGGAGGGGGGAAAACACAGCTCAAAGCATGCCACCTGAGGAACACGGTACAGCCTGTCAGCTTGCACCGCTCCCCGCCTCAGGGGCTGTCAGTTCCCCATGGAGAACCACAGCGGGAGGTAGAAGACGTCCCTCCTTCTAAGAAGCCGGATCCCAGGAGAGAACCACTTCTGCAGAAGGAAGACAGAGAGAGGGTGCATGCTGAGAAAAGGGTGTACACAGGAAACGCTGAGGGACATTAGCTACGACGTGGAGGAACACTCACCCTGGGCTGGTGGCAGATGCCCTCAGGTCTGTCCTGTGCGGCTGAGCATTCTCTTAGTGTGAGGTTTCTGGTGCCTGTGGTCCCAGTGCCATATCCTGTGCATGATCCTCCCCTGACCCACGAGTCATCTTCAAACACTCAGCCTGAGCTGAGGCTCTTTCCCTCCCGGGACCAGGACCACCACTAAATTCACCTTTCCCTGGGCTCAGTGAACGAAGGAGCAGCCACGCACGCCAGGCATGTCACTCATGCCACGCACGCCACGCACACCTAAGATGCATTTTCTTGCTGCCTGGATGCCTCCTGTGTACTTCTCTGGAGGGCCAGAGAAGAAGAAAGATCTTTGAGAACCTGCCAAGGGAGGTAGGAGGTGGACTCTGGGAAAGTGTGGGCCCTGGCAGCAGAACAGGCTGAGCCACACCAGAAGGTGGAGGCTGGGGCAGTATGTCTACTTTCAACACAGGAGGGCAACTAACATCTCAGGTCCATATTATCCATCAAATTACCCTGAATAAGACTGAGTCTTGCTGGCGCCTTGACCATTGTCTGCCTGACCCCACTCCCACCCTCCTACACACACACACACACACACACACACACAGTTTGCAGCTCATAGACAGTTGGAAGTTGAGGCCAAGAAATCTGTGGCATCTTTTCTCTTATCAGGAAGCCTTTTTTGGGGGGCTGACTCTGGGCTAAGCCCCACCCCATCCCCATCCCCCGGGGGAATCTGCTTCACTCTCAGTTACTTAGCAAGACAGTTAAAATGCTATTGATTTTCCTCCTCCAGAGGAGGGGTGAGACAGCGATAAACATGGTAAGCAGTGAGCCACAATGAGTTCCATCCACTACCAACCAAAAGCCATTTCCCTTTCATAGCATCAGCCCCATAGCCCCTGGAGAGGAGCGTCCCACTAAAGGAGGCAGATGCTAGAACCAGCAGGTGCTTTGGCTCAGATATTAGCAATTAGAGGCTTAAACTCTCTTTTCTAGAAGACAATGAAAAATAAAGCCGGGTTTCCAAAGGTGTGCTGGCTTACAAAGCATCTTCCTCCCTGTTTAGAAGAGAAGATGGGATCCCAAATCTCCAAGGGCCAGGATTAGGAGTGACCTATATCACGGCACAGTCCACCATGGTCACTTCTAGATGCTAGACATGGAACTTGATACCAGGGACCAAGGAAACAGGTGTGAACATGGGCTCTGTCCCCTCTGGCAGCCGCTGGATGCAGAACGCTGAAGTGCACACCTGGTGATGTGAGGAACAACCTCCCTGGAGCAAGCTTCCCGCCTCCTGCTAGGTCCTTTCAGCCCTAGCACACAGCACATCAGCTGTCCTGCGTCAGGTGCTCAGTCAATACTCTTTTTAATTACTTAGGATCCCGGCAGCCACTTCCCAACACCGCAGTGCTTAGGTACAAGAAAGTCCCATGGTCCCCACTCTTAAAACAGGCAAGTGTGAAACCAACGCACACCGCTCTGCCTGGGTCTCAAGTAACCACTGTTTTCCTCCTGTAGTGGATTGTGATGTCTGCCAAAAACATGGGTCTGACTATAAATGTGCATTAGAAATAACAGGTGGAGAAGCGAGGCTTGCAAAACTCCAGTCCGCTATAGCTGGCATCAGTGGTGAGGTGACCAGAGGTTCAGATCACATTTCTGGAGGTCAGTGCCTACATTTACATATTTGAATGTTCACAGAAGTGAAGACTGGTGGACGAAGCCACACCAGTCCTGTCAGAATGGAAGAAGCCTCTGGAAAGCTGGGTGTTAAGGAAAAGCAGGCTTTTCTATTTAAGTGAAGTGGTGAGTTGAGATGCATGGAACCATCTCTCCTGTGGGCTGCTGTGGAGGAACATCATGCAAAAAGCCCTCAAGGCGTGGCCGCCGATGAAATCAACTGAACTCCCTCCCATCTTGGCATGGAGGGAGTAGTGTACCACAGTACCAGAGATCCACACTCCAGGTCATTACACTCTGGGATTCATGAAGCCGCTAAGCTACTCACTTTGGGGAAACTCTGAACCCTGGATACAGGCTTCAGGCAGCCAGCAATGAAGCAGAGAGGGAGCAATGCCCAGAACCAGGCCTGGATGGGGTGAAAATCACGAGAGGGAATCTACTCACTTTCATCTGGTTCTCTTGAAAGTGCCTGAAGGGCAAAGGTTCACCTGCATAGGTAAACCATCTGGTCAGATGGGAAGAAAGGGTGGAATAAAGTGGGGGGAGGGGAGGGTCAAGCAATAGACAAGGGAGAAGGTTGGAAAGGAGAGAGGTCTCCCCAGGCCAGACAAAGGCACTGGTAGCTGGGATGAAGGGTCTCCCCAGGCCAGACAAAGGCACTGGTAGCTGGGATGAAGGGACTCCCCAGGCCAGACAAAGGCACTGGGTAGCTGGGATGAAGAGTCTCCCCAGGCCAGACAAAGGCACTGGGTAGCTGGGATGAAGGGTCTCCCCAGGCCAGACAAAGGCA
>NW_022196913.1:62150241-62175241 GCF_008632895.1 Mastomys coucha
CAGGCCAGACAAAGGCACTGGGTAGCTGGGATGAAGGGTCTCCCCAGGCCAGACAAAGGCACTGGTAGTTGGGATGAAGGGTCTCTCCGTCTTCTCTGGTTCCCCTCACCTCTCGGCTGAGTTACTTTGTTTTCACTCACAAGTAATAGTTGGACATTGCTTTCCTTTTTGAGGAATTATTAAATTTTTTAAAAAGTGTAATTTTTTTTAAAAAAATTATTTCTTAAAGGTACAAGTTCTACAGGAACAAACATGGAGTGGCTAGTTCTATATCCTAAATGTGCTCTGAATGGTGTAGGAATCAAGAGGGACATTCTGGGTTCCAGTTAATACAGGGACTGATGACAGACATGGGAGGAAAGTTGACACAGGCCCCTTTCTATCATTAACGATGTAAAGGAAGGCAGTGGCAGGTGTCTACACAGCAAGGCACATTCCCACAGGTTTCCTTTCTCTGTTATACTTTGAGGTGTTAGTATTAGGTTAGTATTATCTCTTGTTAAAGGATGAAGGTCTGAGTTCAAACATGTAAAGCTTCTTATAGAAGCCATCCATCCAGGAGGCTTCACAACACAGACCTACCTGAATCTAGAAGGAAACCTCCTCATTGCTCCAGTTTCCACATTCTAGTACCCACATTCCTTTCTTTTACAGATCTACAGATGTGTGTGTGTATTCGTGTGTGTGTGTGTGTGTGTGCATATGTATATACATGATGTGGGTACATGTATGTGTTTATGGATGTGTGGGCTAGGAGTTAATGTATGTCTTTCTTATACAGTAGGGCAGGGTTTCTTCTCACTATGACCCAGAGCTCATGGGTTCAGCTAGCCCAGCTGGCCAGCATGCCTTGCGGTCCTTGTCTCTGCTTCCAGAGCTCTGGGATTTCACCACACCTGCCTGGCATTTATATGGGTGTTCGGGGTCCAAACTCTGGTCCTTACCGCAGCACAGAAAGCTCTTTGCCTACGGAGCCATCTCCCCAGCCCAGCCATACATTGTTTTCATGCAACATGAACATTCTGCTTACACTGGGAGCTTAGAAGAATAGGGGAAGGAGCGAACTCCAGAAATATGCAAACAAGGAGCATGGATTCCTGAGGACCTCAATGGTCATATTCTCACCAATGGTCCACTGGGCACTTTATCATTTACTAATTCTCCTCACGATTACACACTGTATGCTGGCATTTGCAAAAGACCCAAACTGGGAGATGAAAATTCTCATGAGACTCTCCTAGACTACCACACTCTGGCTCACTACCAAACAAAGCCAGAGGCTTCAATAATCAAGTCCGTGGTCAGAACCCACAGGGAGGAGTGGCCGCTACCACCAGGATCCTTTAGTCTACCTATAAACTCTTCAGTTGCCGGTAGCATCTGCTAGGCCACCTCAACAGGGAAAGGATGAAGCAGCCTCGTTAAAAAAGCAAAGCTGGGAATCCACAACTGTACAGGTGGCTGCACTCCACCTGCCACAAAGCTTCCCTGTCATGCCAACCTTCCTCTGGACGAGCTAGGACCAAATATCCCCACAAGCGACCTGTTTGTTGTTCCCGTACTTTGAAGAGCACTGAAAGCAGCTGCAGGCACGAGCCTGCCAGGATCGCCTTCTGTGGGGAATTTGCTGAAGGTCACTGTGAAGCTACCATGCACACTCGGATGCTCACTGGGGTCTCTGTCATTCTCCTGCACTCTGACGCCTGCTCTGGCTCTGTCCAGCAGCTGCCCGGTGCCCGTCGGATGAGGATGCCAACAGAGACTGGGCTTTGAGCCTAGGCTGAAAGGACCTTGGCTGCTGATTGGTGCCCAGTTGAATGAGCCCACCCATGACCTACGAGGGAGGCAGGACAGCAAACAGCAGGCTCCCGGCTTCCTAAGTACTTGGACTGCTGTTCTAACATATCCTGATGCACGCCATCTGGTGCCAATGCACCCTGGACATGGCTCCTCACCTCAGCACCCCATTGTGACTGGTAACTCATTACAAAGCGTGCGTCTGCCTTGCAGAGAGGAGCCGCTGGTGGCACAGACACTCTCTAGCAAACCTAGGAACGAGAGCAGGCGAGCACAGAGAACATTCTGCAAATGGCAATTCCCCCAAACACGGGCTGCTCAATACTGTCGAGACGGTCCTCAGTCCTTGATGCTGCACACCACATCAGAGCAAACATATGACCCAGAGGAGTTCTGACATGACTGGTGTCTTGGGGAAAGCTATTTCATGTCTTTGTAAAGTGAGAACTAATTTTGGTCTCTTCTTCATTGAACCATAAGCTCTGAGTTTTGCCCCGAGTCTCTGGTCTCTTTTTGTTGTTAAAAAAAATCATCCATTTCCCAGACCTTTTGATATCTCTGGGGATTAATTAACAGCACCAGGTTTTATCTGGGAGGCACGGGTGAGAGCTGGGTGGCCACAGCTGCCCTTGTGGTATGGCCATGCATAGCTACCTGCTGATCCACGAGAGTCAGGAACGTTCTCCCTCACCGTCCTTACTATAAGTCAACAAGTGATAAGCCAGGGTCTCCTATGTGTTGGGTCAACACATGATCAACTAAAATACACATTTCATACATAAAGGCCAGAACCCTAGCATTGTTTCTTAAAGAAAAAATGTATATATATGTATATATATACATATATAAGCATATATAAATATATATATGTATATATATACACACATATACTCTAAATTTTATGAGTACTACTATTCCCAAAGAAGGAAAGTAAGTTTATGTCACCCATGTCTGAGGACAATATAATTATTCTACGAGTGTAACAGTGAGGTAGCCCTGAGGAGATTCCTGAGGCAGGAAAGATAAACCACCATAGCCATAGAGTCGGCTGTTTTCAATAAATGGTTAGATAAACAAACGAAAGAGAATAACCTAGTCAGAGACCGTACACCAACAGTGCCTCAAAATGCATCACCCCCTCAATGTGCGCCGCAATGTTATAAAATGTCTACCAGAAAACCACACAAACTTGTGTGGCCTTGAGGTGGGTGATGAATTCGTAAATACACAGTGGTAGCACAAACCATGAAAGAAAAACAAATGAAGAGTTGAACCTTATTAAAAATCAAAACCATATGCTCCGTGGATGACATTGTTAAAGATGAAAACACAAGAAAATACTGCAAATATTCAAAGAAAATAGTCACAAAATACATATGACTTGATATTAGGAAAATGTAAGAGAGCACAAGATGCTGTGGACATGCACACACACACACACACACACACACACACACACACACACACACACCTTCCAGGATATTCTGACATTGCCAGTTGCTTCTGACCACACAAAGTAACAAAACTCTATGTTTGTGGAAGTATAAAAGGGCACACCCACTGTGGTAGACTCCGAACCTAAATAATACATCACAGAGCCCAGCCATAGCATGATGAAACCCCTATCAACTGATTTTAAAACTAAGGCAACACTAACAGTTGAATTCAAGGGTTTATGCCAGCTCTCAAGGACCACACAAACTAGACATTACCAAGATGTCCTTCAAAAGGCTAATAAACTATAAAACAATCCCCTAGAACTGGAACTACAAAGGGTTGTTACCTAACCTGTGGGCCCATAAGTGATAAAGAGATGCAAGCTATCTGTCTTAGTTAGGATTTCACCACTGTGAACAGATACTATGACCAAGGCAACTCTTATAAGGACAGCATTTAATTGGGGCTCGCTTATAGGTTCAGAGGTTCAGTCCATTATCATCAAGACAGGAACATGCCAGCATCCAGGCAGGCATAATACAGGAGGAGCTGAGAGTTCTATATCTTCATCTTAAAGCTGCTAGGAGAAGACTGACTTCCAGGCAGTTAGGATGAGGGTCTTAAAGCCCATTCCCACAATGCCACACTTCCTAATAGTGCCACTCCCGGGCCAAGCATATTCAAACCATCCTACTATCATCTCCAAAAACACATCAGTGACTCTTAAATATGAGTTAGTGAAGGAGGCCATTATAGATACGCTACACAGAGGTGTAGGTGCATCATTAGTCATTCTTCTAAAAAAGAAAAAGCATTAGATAATGTCAACAGACCACTGGTTCCCAAGGGGTTGAGGCGGGAAAGGAAGAGTAATTGAAAAGGTGAAACAGAAAGAATGTGTTAAGAGATGCGATTCTTTATACTATTGTCAGGACAGGCACGGGACACTGTATTCTTCACAGTGAAGCTTCATAGTTCAATTCATGAACTCTAGTATATACAAAACTTTAAGACAGCATTTAAGATGCCAAAGGCTGCTGAGATGAAGTGTGGAGTGTGACAAACAGTTTCAGTGTGCCATAGCTGCTTGCCTGAGCCGAACGGCTTTGGAAATGAATGGTGACATTGAGGCCAAAGACCAAAGGTCTATGTGTAAGCACGGTGCTCTAGCTGAGAAAACTCTGCCCAGGGAAGTGAGGTAATACTCTGCTATCAAATACACTCACTGCAGAACAGAAGAGTTAAGTAAATGTATGGAAGATATCAGAGCCAACCTCCTCACTATGAGAGTGGGGCTAGCCATGTGGATGCCATAATAAATCCATGCAGTAACAGGTCAGTGCTGGAGACCTAAATTCATATAGATAAAAATAGGTCCATGTTTGAGAATATATGGGGATGTGAGATTTATCTCTCATGCTCTATACATCCCCTGTACTACACCCCAGGCACATACACACACATATGTATGATTACCCACATAGACGTGTAAAGAGTACAACAACTTCTACAGGCGCTGGAAAAGCTAAGCACTCACACTCAAAAGCCCTCCTAGCTATTTATTCAACTGACTTCAAAATATATGGCAAAATGGGACATTGATGAATCAATGTCTATAAATAAAGATATGAGTATGGGAGAAAGGGAGGAAAAGATAGTGAGTGAGAGATAGACAGACAGACAGATAGATAGATAGATAGATAGATAGATAGATGATAGATAGATAGGGACAGAAAGATGGATGGATAGGTAGGTAGATGATAGATAATAGATAGGTAGATGATAGCTACATAGATAGACACATTGATAGATGATTGATAGATAGGACAGTTAGAAGATAGGTAGATAGATAGATTGATGATAGGTATATAAATATATAGATGATAGGTAGATAGATAGATGATAAATAGATGATAGATGATAGATAGATAGATAGATAGATAGATAGATAGATAGACAGACAGATGATAGATAGATGGATTGGTAGGTAGATGATGAGTAGATAATAGATAGGTAGGTGATAGAGATAGATAATAGATAGGTAGATGATAGATACATAGATAGACACATTGATAGATGATTGACAGATAGGATAGTTAGAAGATATATAGATAGATTGATGATAGGTAGATAAATATATAGATAGATGATAGGTGGATAGATGATAAATAGATGATAGATGATAAATAGATAGATAGATAGATTATAGATAGATAGGTGATAGATAGGTAGATAGATAGATTATATATAAATAGATAGGTGATAGATAGATAGATAGATAGATAGATAGATAGATAGATATAGATAGATTGATGATAGGTAGATAAATAAATAGATAGATGATAGGTGGATAGATGATAAATAGATGATAGATGATAGATAGGTAGATAGATAGATTATAGATAGATAGGTGATAGGTAGATAGATAGCTTATATATAAATAGATAGGTGATAGATAGATAGATAGATAGATAGATAGATAGATAGATAGGAAATGGAAAGATAAACAGAGACTCATCAGTATATGCATGTATTTCCTTGCTTTGCAATGAATCTGATGTCCAGATCATAACAGCACTCTCTAATAGAAGGACACAGCCAAGTGACAATCTGACTCTGGGGCTAAGAGCACTTGAGACCCTTGCAGAGGACAGAGTTTGGTTCCCAGCACCCACATGGTGGCTCACAACTATAACTCCCATTTGGAGGGACCTGCTAGCCTCTTCCACTCTTCATAGGCATGAGGCACATACATGAGTGGCACACATGTGTACATGCAAGTGAAGCATCAAATACATAAAATAAAAATGGATAAACAAGCAAACAGACCAGAAGGATTGACTATGGCTATGGTAGGTGACATACTAGATGAGTTTGGATCATCTTGCAGTGCCAGCCATTTTAAAAGTGGTAAAAGTATGCAAAAAACTACAATGAGAGCTATGTTCAAGGGCATGGGACCAAGAGTAAGCTAGCCCTTGATAGCAGCCAATACGGTTCCATTTTAAACAGCATCTCAATATTGGATTAACAGACTACAAGTATAAAATGAGGTATAATGATATAAAGTGTAAAAAAGTTCATGAGTCAATATTTTCTAAATATATGATTAAAAATAAATAAAAGGACAAGAGTCATTACCTGTGTGGAAGAATTCCTCAAGATTTTCACAGGCACTCTGCCCTTGAGTGCACACACAAGAGCATGAAGCATCACCCTTGTTTTAAATGTGGACATGTGCAGTAACAAGTTACTATGGGAGAACCCAATAGACCTTATGTCCATTGGGTTCCCAAGGGTCATGGCAGCTGTCACAGCCATGTCAACAACACATGCTCTTGACCTGTGACGCTAATGGCATCATACTTCAGGAAAGTATGACAAACCTTAAGGAGACACAAGCACCTGCAACAGGGAAAGGAAACTCTGAAAAAAAATGGGAGGTAAAATATGTTCTGTAGGCTGGAGAGATGGATCGGCAGGAAAACAGCTGCTGCCAAGCCTGAGGACCACAGTTCGATCCCCCGGGACCCACATGCTAGTACCTCCTGTCCTGCCATATACAAAGTAAACAATAAATGCAAATTTTTCATTAAGTATGAACTTAAATTAATATATGTTATTGGTTTTCTAATTGTAAAAATGTATCATACACATCCAACTTGTTAACAATAGAGAGAAATGGGTGCAGGTTTATATCAGGAAACTCTCTGTTCTATTCAGATGTTTCTGAAAAAAGAAAAGAAAAATCACCTTTCCTAAAATAAAAAAGCCATTGGAGAGACAAGTTGTGAAGGAACAGCTTCAGGAAACAGTCCAGCTTTCTTGAAGACTGAGGGCTAAACAGAAAAAGAATGACAGGGAAATGAGCGAGCCCAGTGGGAGGCGGAAGGGGCCAGCCCATTTGCAGAGGGACAGACTGGACAGTGGCCTTGACTTCCGAGTCATGCCCCTGACGAAAATGCCCTATACCATGGCTTCTTTGCAAAACAGATAATTATTCACTTTCTTCTAGAAGTTTCAACCAAAGACATAAGACGTAACAGAGAAACGATCTGCTCAGAGAGTTGAAGAAAGCACTTAAAGCTCTAGATGCAGAGGTCAGGATGATCGGGGTTCAAGCTCAACTCTGTCATTTGCTGGATGTGTGACTTGCACACTTCAAAATTTAAAAGGCTCACTTTCTCCTCTGTCATCTTTAAAATGGAGATAATGGTGCCTCCCCTACTGGGCACTTGGGATGGGTAAGAGGCTAGATCAGGTACCCAGTGTCTAACAATGGCTGTCATGAATAAATGACAGCTATTTCTTCAAGCCCTGATTGGATAGAAGGACGAAGATGGCCATTATCTGCAGATGATATAATTTTCTACATGAAATCCCAAATGATAAACCAAAAAGGAATCTACCAGAATCATGATAGACCATCTGAAATAATCATCTGTAGCAAGCACGGATAACATATTTCCTTTAAGAAAGCAGTCACCGTCATCAGCTCTACTCGCAGACATAGCATGGAGAGTTACAGCCAGAGGAGACATGGGTAGAGACACGAGCCATGCTGCAGATGTCACAGCGTAGTCCAGTGCATTCAGATTGCCTGGCTTACTTTGTAGACCTAATCTAAACCTCATTTTTCAAGGTTTGAGGAAGTGATTTTCGAACATCACCCAGGCAAATGAATGAGTAAGAATAACTGAAAAATCTGAAAGCTGGTAGGTGAAGAGGTAAATTACCGAGTAAAAAGCTAATTCTTAAAACTACCGACTCAAAGCAAATGGGAAACGTTCTGCAGATGCATTTCTCATATCATGTCACAAGAAGTATCAGTCAAAAAGATTCCAAGTATAGGTTCCAATCCCTGAGTGGAGCCTTAAGTAAGGCCTTATTTACTCTGCAACTGAAGCACACTGGTGGGAATAAAAGGAGCACTCCTTAGAGCAGACTGGCCGGCTGCAGGATGAAAGCAGTCTCCTTGGGGCTTCTTGTATGCATGACACTGGCCCAGTGCATTCAACACAAGGAACAGAATAAAAGTGGGGAGGAAAAGAGACACCTGGCCTCAGCACGGGGAGCGAAGTCTAGGTGTCAAAGCCAGAAACTCTGGAAAGGCAAGGAAGACAGAGCGGGTGGAAATAAAAACCTCAGAACATTCCGGAAACCTACCTACCACTGAGGGAGGCTGAGGCGGGAAGATCAAGGGTTCGAAGCCGGCCTGGACTACATATGAAGACCTTCCATCAAAAACAAAACAAAAGCAAACAAACAAACAATACGAAAGACACTTTAAAGCAAATATGTTGGGAAAAAGTGAAGCATATGGGAAGGATCCATATTTTACTGTGAAGAATGTTGATACTATTGGTGCCTTAAGTATGAAATTCTAGGGCATGTGGCCAATTTGAAGACCAATTACAAATAGCACACACATAGTGTGCCCCACCCCCAAACACACGTCAAAACTCTAACGTACCCAAAAGCAGAAAGATCAAAAGCCAGACGGAGAGCCACAGCATTGCCGTGCCTTCTGTGGCAAGGAGAATGTGCATTTCCAGCTATCTTCTTGCTCTCAAGCTTAAAACTCTACATTTCACAGGAATGGGACCTTCTGAGTAGATTCAGACTAAATTTAGACTGAGCTGGCTTTTGAATGTGGGTGGAATTACATCCAGATTCACAGATAAACACCCGAAAGGAAGCAGTGCCACCTCCTCTGCCTCTCCCATTGAGGGGACTGCAGCGGAATAGCCACTCTAGCAGACTGCCACTCTAGTGGACACGGAGTGGGGCTACCATGGAGCAACAACAGGAAGAAGCCTGGCTTCCTCATGATAGCAGCTGCCCGCAGGAGTCTCTAACTTCCTACCACGTGGCTTGCATCCTGGTTAGATTTATCTATCGTCAGCCTGGCACACACTGGAGTCACCTGGGAAGAGAAAGTGCCTCATCAGAATGACGTGTCTGTGTAGCTATCGGGCATTTTGTCAATAGTTCATTGATGTAGACAGGCTTGGCCCACGGTGGGCAGTACCAAACCTAGGCACCCTGGGATGTCTCGAGGACCTGAGGCTGTGAGTCAGCAGCCTCCCTCCATGGTCTCTACTTCATTTTCGAGTCCAGGTTACTGCCCTGTGTTTGCTTAATGATGGACTGTAAAGTGAAGTAACCCTTTTTCTTTTTTCCCAAGTTGCTTTTGGTCATGGTGCTTATCACAGCAATAGAAAGCAAACTAGGACAATTTGGCAACACGCAAATAAAAGAGACCCTCTGTTGTTCAAAGCCCTATTTTTCAAGAACTGGATGGAGTCTCAGACATACAGCATGAACCAAATCTTAGCTAACTAAGCCACTTTCTTTCTTAACTCGCAAAATAGAATCTCTGTAAAACCTGTAAAATATTAAGTGTACAAAGGTCTCTGAATAGGTGTGTGTGGTCTCTCTTCTCAGAAAGAAACCCTGACAGCATATAATAACAGCCTTAGATTGTGTACACTCCCCAACGCACAGGATCTCCCTCTAGGAATGAATCTCATACAAATAATTAAGATGTCTGCAGAATTAATACACTATGATGTTCATAGAAGCAGAGTTTATAATAGTGAATTAGAAAGAAGCTTAAATGTTCGATCATACTAGTTAGAAAAATTACATTACACTTATGTAATCAAATACCATGCAGACATTAAAAGCAAAGTTTTAAAAGAATAATTGATGGTATGGGGGTTATTATTAAGCACTATTAAGCTCATAGTAGAGATTTTTAAATAGTGTGTGATTACATTCAGTTTGGGAGACTGAGTCATTTTTAAAAATTTATTCGTTATCATTTGCAGTATTTTAATGTTCTATAACAAACATGATGAACTCCTCTCTTTAATCCTCAATGCTGTCTGTGCCCTCCTTCCCCGTCACATGGCCTTTTCTCCAGCTGGGCAGTTACTCCGCACTCCTCCCTGTACAGAGTAAAGGTCAGCACGCCTGGTTGGTGCGCACTTCACAGCTGCTTTTTCTTCGTATGCCTGGCTGGTGTTCACTTCACTGCTGCTTTTCCTTCGTAAGAGGTGAGGGACAGTGGCTGGCATGGCACACATACAGGTCACCTGCTCCAGCTCCTGGCCATTCCCACAAGAACGTTCACCGAGTTCTCTGTGTCCCTGACCCACAGGAAAGCCCCTTGCCACTCTGGAAGATGGCACTGCAGCTCTCTTAGAGGTCCTCCATCCCTCAATCCTGACTCTCTGGGAGCTCCTGGCCTCACGCCAATGCCATGTGCCTCCACAAATGTGGTCTTTAGCAGGCATGCTCTGTTTCCACTAGAGTGTGCAGTTAACTGTACATAACCATGCCAACAGTAGCATTCAGTCCCGTGGCATTACTCTGTGACACAAGCTAAGGGGAATGGAGTCACGGCACTTGCCCAGCTTCCCTAGACTGTCACCAGGCGCTACAGCATTTTCTCTGTCCGATTACATTAGGGCAGTGACAGGCCTGTGATTGGACAGGAATAGAGAGGTGGAGCTAGAGCTGGAGGAGGAAAAAGGTCAGGAGCAGGAGGAGGGTAGTCAGATCATGGAGGCGGACGATGAGGACGAGCCACACCCCACGAGGTTATACAACCAAACAAAGGTTTTTACAAAATAGATTAATTGGGTTAGAATATTGTCTTTATTATTTGGTTCTGAAATTATTGTATTGGCATCTTGTAAATTGTGATTTTATTATTATATAAATCTGATTGGATTATTAAGGTCTTAAGAGTCATGCTTTATTTTCCGGGTCTTAGGCACTATTTAGATGAATGATTGTGGGGGTGTGTAAAGAATTACATGTGAGGGAGATGTAGCTTGCTGGGAGAAAATAACAAAAACCCACCCGAACTTAGTATTGAGGCTGAACGGTTTCGGCACAAGAACATAGCTCTGATGGAAAGGGGGTATGTTGGGTAGATTTGTTTTTTTTTTTTTTAATTTCCACAACAATCAGGGTCCTGGGCTGTCTCCTAATTCTACTGTGTTTTGCTCCATGTATATGTAGGCTGCTTCCCTGGGGCTTGGCATCCTATGGTTACAAGTGTTTCAGCTGCTCCACGCACACCTCAGGAGTGAAGAGGACCCATTGCCACATCTAACCAGACTGCCACCAAGCCAAAAGCCTTCTCAGAAAGCTCTAGAACGCTTAAATTTAATAGGCCAGCCTCAACTGGAGAAACCTGGGAAAAAAAGAATATGCCGTACTAGCAGATTCTTTCTTAACAACAACAACAACAATAACAACAACAACCAGGATTGAATAGACAGCAGGTAGAGAGCTGACTGTGTCTGCTACAACTCAACAAGGCTGACCTTGGAATTCAAACACCTAGAAGGCAGTGCATTGCCAACATGCATGTAAAAACAGACCCAAATCAGAGGCCTATGCATGTGCCGACATTACGAACAACGACAACCAACCTTTCAGAATCAGCTGTTTTCATAATTACCTCCCTGGATTCCTTCCATCTTTATACTGATTCCTCAAGAGAAGCCAAATCACTTTGTTTTATTGATGAGGAACAGAGTCTCAGAGAGACTTGCTTTAAATCATACAGCTGTTATTCTAGAGCAAACTTCAATTCCACAACTGCCCGATTCCACAGCCCACACCATTTCTAGACAATAACGCAGCATCTCTCCAGGTCCCATTGTGTGCCATTGAGGGTCAGATAATGAGAAACCTGTGTGTGTTTTCCTGAAACCTAAGGTTATGTGGAGACTCACAGGAAGTCAGAGGAAGAGAAGCTTTCTGCCTCTGTGGAAATCAGGGAGAGACTTCTCACTTATGGCTGGTACAGTGAGCAATGGAGGAGAACAACGATAGACTTAAGATGACACGTGAACCAGAAGGCTCAGAACAAGTACCAGGCAGTCTCCAGTGAGAGCAGAACCAGCATCTAAACACGGGAAGTATCCAGACAATACCTTTAACCTGGATATCTATGTATCAAAATATTATTCTCGTTAAATGCATACCAGATACACTACAAATTCATAATATGAGTCACACTTGGTTGCAGCCATATAAAGCACAGCTCTGTGTTTGGATACAAGGATATATTAGACATCAGTTTCAGAGGCAGAGCCTACCAATCCCCACACTAGAGAACCAAATGTCCTTTGAGCATCCAGTAGCCCGAGTACTGTCTACATCTTAAAGTCAGTTTCCATGTCTCCACCACGCGTAATGAAGCCTGACCACAGAGGCCACAATGGAAGTAGGTCAAAATTCTAGCAAACTCCTAAGAAATCAATAAAAAAAAAAAAAAATTGTGGGGTCTGGGACTCATAAACCTGACTCCGTAAAGAGATGCTAGCTGCTCAGCCTCAGATCACCATAACCTTGGAACACAAGTGGTTCTGTGTGCAGGATGCATCACTGATTATCCACTGTAGACAGTGCCTGTTGCCCCTCTGAGGGCAGACATGCTAGTGGATCTGGGCACAGAATGAGCACATGATTAAGGCTGGATGGCTGGATGATGGATGGGTGGGAGGAAGAAAGCATATTACTCCTACCAGCAGACTCAACCGCTGACCTTGATTTTGAGAAGCAAGAAGAAAACAGTGCTTGGACTTCTGCCTTACACTTCAAATTTTAAATGGAGCTCGGGGGTCTTCGGAAGCGAGTTACGTGAAGTAACAGATCTTGGTGGCTCTAGTTTACTGTATTTTCCTGAATGGGCAGATTGTTTTTCTACTGGGCCCAGTGTTCATCAGATTTGAACACAAACCTGTTATAACATAGGACCGTGTATAATTCTTGTGCTAGAAACACCCAGCTTGAGTGAACAAACAAACAAAACAACAGCAGCAATAAAAAGCTCTTCTAATCACTAGCTTCTCCCCTCCTTGGCCTAGAAATGTGCCCCTGGTCCCACAAGAGCCCAACGGAGCCCTGAATACCAAGTGCCATCCCAAAGAATGCCTTGCGTCTGCTACCAAAGCAACAGCCAAAGTAAGAATATGTGTTTCTTCAGATACAGGGATCGGGAAGACCCATTCATACCAGCCATGGATGTAAATGGACAGCCAGCTTTAACCAGAAGAGCCATTAAAATGCACTCTGCATGGTCAGATAGACCAAGTCCAAGATGATGTGCTCAGGGAACTCAGAGACGAGTGTCCTTGCTTGAAGGGTCTGACTCTTAACGCATTGACCCATTCACCTACAGGGATCTCAGATAAAAGGACCTAGAGAGCGTAGTGGGATTTGTCGAGGGGTATTTGGAGGGAGGAGGAGGAGGGAGACAGGGATGGTTAGAACACATTCATCACAAGAGACAAAGGTTTTTATTAAATAAAAGAAAACAGGCCTGGCAGTAGTGGCGCACACCTATAATCACTTGGGAGGCAGAGGTAGGCGGATTTCTGAGTTCAAGGCCAGCCTGGTCTACAGAATGAGTTCCAGGACAGCTAGAGCTATACAGAGAAACCCTGTCTTGAAAAAACCAAAAATAAATAAAGAAAGAAAGAAAGAAAGGAAGGAAGAAAAAAAAGAAAACAATAAGAGTGTGTGTAATCCATTAGTGAATTCATCCCATGAGGGCCCAGAGGCAGTGTAATCTAATCCACTGCAGTGGACATGTGTACACAGTGGACATGTGTACACAGGCAAGAACGGTGTATGGGGAAAACTGGGGCTGCAGGCCTAAGCAGAGAGGTCAGAGGAACGGGTCTGTATACTTACAGTACATGGCAAGCAACAGGACCCACAGAAGTCACCAGTTAACATGGAGGCTGAGCCTCAGGCCTATGAGAAATACAAATGCCAGCTTCGTCCTGGAGGCTGGGGTCCAGATGCAGAGCCTACTAAGAAAGCTGGGATGGGATACTCAGTCCGCTGTGCTTCTGTCTTGGAGCTCTAAAAACCAGCTTAGTATGCCTAGTCTAGAACCAATACATGCTTAGATTTGAAGATTTACAGGGAGATGGTTCCAGTCCTTTTCGGTTTTAAATAGTTTCACGGCCCCACACAAAAGACTTTTTCTCTCTTTTTAAACATAGCTTAAATCAATTTTAAGACACTTTTGTTATGCTGGCTCCATGCTTTGGACACAATTGGTAATCTAATCAAACTCCCTGCAACACTAATTTTCTGGTCTTTGACATTCAACTTTTAAATCTGTTTTCACAGGATCAGCATTCCCTGCCTGTGTGACGTCCGGGGCCAGGGCTGTACTAACACCTCATTTTAAGATGAACCCAAAGGGCTTAGCCAGATGCCAGCCACATTCTGCCTCTGTATATGATCTGAAAGCAAGGGACTATAAGAGGCTCAAGCGGGTAGAGCACAGACAGGCCTTGGAAACACTTACTTACTCTCAACCCTCTCTGGGTTGGGGAAGGAAAGAAAAAGACTCGCAGCTACCTTTCTAGGACGCCTTGGCTGATGCCCGATGAGACATTAGCCAGCTCCTTACACAGTCTTCTACAAGGTAAGAGATGGTGAGAAGTGAACGAATCCTTCTCCGCTATGCCTGTGATTGCTCTATGGACGTCTGGAAAGCAGGAGTTGAACACCCTGCAGATGCCCATGGTTCTGGCTCCTTACTGCCAGGCTTCTTCCTCACACAGTTCCCTGGCATGTTCTGAAGCCACTTTTCCTTCCAGGTCGTTCAAGGTCCTGAAATAGAACATCCACCTTTTCTTGCTCTAAGACCCTCCTCAAACAAAAGAGCTGCCGGGAGCTACCCACAGAGCTAGGAGACGAGTCACAGCATCACAGTTAGGATGTGGCTGTCAGAGCCCTCTTCTCCCTGTTTTGTATAGACTGGGACCACCGTGGTTGTTATTTGATGTTGGTTTTGCCTATAGTCCCAATGGGTCTAGGTATCTCTCACTGTATATGTAGGAAAGCAGTGAGCCTGGACTTCATCTTGCCATGTTCCATGTTCCTTAAGTGGAACATGCAAAGTGGCGCTCCTATGCCCTTCATATCCAGTCAAAACGGCATCCCTACCTACATCACATCAAACCACCACTCTGGGTTTTTCAACAGAGAATCATTATCATCACGGCCATGTTTGCCCTGTTGGCAAGACGCGGGCCAAGAGCAGAGAACAGTGACGTCATCTGATGGTGACAACACACAGGTAGAGAATGCCGATAGGATACCGATGGCGATGAAAGGACAATGACGTCATACTGATGACACTCCAGCAGAGGACAGTGATGTCATCCTGGTAATGACCGTGGTATCATCCTGAGGATGGGCACTCAGCAGAAGATGCCGATGTCACACTAATTATAACGTAGTACAGGGTGAGGAGGGGATGCTGTGCTGTGGCTGCTGACTGAGGAGCGCCTATGCTTCGTGGCATTTTCAGGTAAAATACAACTCACTTAATCTCACCTATCAAGAGTGGGGCCTACACCTTCCCTCGTCCCCCGCCCTGTCAAAGGCCCAGTTCCCAGCTCTACAGTGGTACCCAACACACAGGCAGCATTTGCTTAGCAGACCACTTGGTGGTGTAGCAGCCACATGTTCTCCTGTGGTTCTAATTCCAATTTATTTCATATTGTGCAGTGCTATCTTTTTTTGCACAGCAGCAGATAGCCGAGCCACGGAAGAACAGTTGACTTCAGGACAGATTACAAATGATTTTTTATCTTCAAGAAGCTAGGTCGGGAACTTGAGACTATCAGAAAGCACAGTGTGGTGGAGACAATGATAAACTCCAGAGAGCCTTGCACACATGCTGAAAGACAGAGGAGAAAATGGGTGAGGATGGTGTGTCTCTCACCTTGGAGAAACCCTGTCAGTGAGAAATGTGAGTGATACCAGGAAAGAGGCAAATCCTCCGAGTACTAAAACCACAGAAAAATAGGCTTAACATACATAGATGTGCACGCTGTCCATGTAAGTGGACATGCATGTATATGGGCATACATGTGCGTGGGCATGCATGTGATAGGCATGTGTGGTCATGGAATATGTGGGCATTGGCATATATGTGCATGGACATGTATGTGTCAGCATATTGCATACATGGGCATGTGTGGGCATGGACATATGTGGGCATGGACACGCATGTGCATGCATGTATTTGGGCATGCATGGGCATGAACATACATGTGTGTGGATGTGGATGGGCATGCATGTATGGTCATGGACATATGTGGGCATGGACATGCATGTGCATGCATGTGTTTGGACATGCATATTGTAGTATATCAACCTTTTTTAGTCTCTAAAGGAAGTCCAGCACACATAGATTAAAATGGGAAGAATGTAAATTCCAGGAAAGGCTTAACCCTCTGCTCTATCATCTACGATCTATCCAAATCTCAAATTTTCTCATCATCAGTAGAAATAACATCATTTGCTAGAAGAATTGAGCAGATGAACATGATTCTCATATTAAACACGTAATACAGGCTATCCCGTACTAGAGTAAAGCCTCTTTTAAAACCATTTTAAACATTGAAATTAAAGGTACACACACAACACATACATACATATCATATACATACATACATACACATACATACACATACATACACATACATACACATACATACACATACATACACATACATACATATCATATACATATATGTGCACACATATACGCACACACAAGAATAGCAGAATCATCTAACATTTGACAGTTACTGAGACAACAACTGCCAAGACAATGCCCAGGACAGGTAGTAAATGGAATCTACTAGAGGGTGATAAATGCTATGGAGAAAAATTAAGTAGAGAAGGAGCAAAGTGAACTGGAGAAAAGTTGCCAAGAAAGTGACATCTGTTAAAGGTGGAGGAAGATGGAGGACTGTCTGGGAAAAGGAAGGTCCAGGGCATAGTTAGGTAACATGCTCGTCTGTAATGGAGGCCTGTGAACTTACAGCTGAGTAAGTAAGGGGTGAGGGGTGGAAGCAGATGACAGGGACATCAATCAGTTCATGTAGGGTTTTGCACATCACCAAGATGTTTTCAGTTTTCAGTTAATCTGAAAAAGATGTGGAGTCGGTTGTGGCTGTGTCCTGGATAGTGGTAGCATACGCTTGCTCACGTTATACATCAGCTGGGCTATTGTGTTCAGAGAGGACACAATTGCAAGAGATTAAAATAAAACCCGAGGATGCTCCAAACCTCTATCAGAGTCGCAGCAGTAGTAGTGGGAAGAAGTATATTCTAAAATGCAGGGAGGAGCTGGGCCAGTGTGATTGGGTGGTGGGTTATGTGTGAAATTCGAGGGCCGGAGAGGGGATCTTACTGTTGCCAGGGGAAACGCAGGGTTAAGGTGGCTCAGGAGGAAGGGGTTTGTTTGGGGCCTATCACACTTGCTGCACATGTGGGAATCCATGCACAGGTGACAAATGGTCAGTATGTATTTAAGTCTGGAGTTCCAGGTAGGAGCAGGGCTGTGAAGCTGTGATTCACGGCAGGAACACAGAAACAAGCATATATGCACAGAGACACCTGTGATTATATAAGAACACATCCACGATGCACAAAAGCCAGGGTGCAAAACACCCCAATTTGACTTAAGCTTAAGAAACAGATTGTGGGGCTGAAGAGATGGCTCAGTGGTTAGGAATGCTGACTGCCCTTCCAGAGGTCCTGGGTTCAAGTCCTGGCAACTACATGGTGGTTCACAGCCATCTGTGATGGGATCTGATACCTTCTTCTAGTGTGTCTGGGGGCAACTACAGTGCATTCATATAAATAAAATAAATCTTTCCTTAAAAGGAGGAAAACAGTGTGCATGTGTGCATATGTAAACATACATATCGTATACATATATATCTACATATAAGTACAAACACACACATATAATTGGAAGCATTTTCAGAAAGCAGGTTAGATCTGGGAGTAATTAACATGTTCTTCTTAGCATTTAGATTTTACATAAAATTGTATGTTACTGAGTAATTCTTTTTTAGATATTCACTTTTTATTTTTAGTTATGCACGTTTTTATATCTGTGTGTGGAGTACATGAATTTGAGTGCAGGTGCTTCTGGAGGCCAGAAGGGGGCGCTGTAAGTAGAGCTGGAGCTGTAATTACAGGCCTTGTGGACCACCCACCCAATACCTGTGCAGGGAACCGAAAGCAGGCACTCTGGAAGAGCGGGGAGCATTCTGTTCAGCTGAGACATCTCCCCAGCCTCGGTAGGTAATGTGTAAATAGCTTAAGAGCATGCGCTGCACAAATTACCAAAGCCTTTATCTTCTAGAACATGCTTCCGGCCTACTACGTGTACTACAGTCATGCCTCAGTTTACCCCACTTTCTCTTTTCCCTAGCAGCTTTCTCTAATCAGTTAATATCAAATAGGCATTGAAGGACCAGGAAACCTGTGGTCTACTAATCCCAGAGTTGGTCCCACAAAATAGGAAGAAGCAGAGACCAAAGCCGAATGCTGAATTCTGATTAGGGAATTTAAATTCTTTAAGAAGTTGCCAATTTAATTCCCAAGGTTTTCTCCTTCTTTCTTTCTTTCTTTCTCTCTCTCTCTCTCTCTCTCTCTCTCTCTCTCTCTCTCTCTTTCTCTCTTTCTTTCTTTCTTTCTTTTTAAATCATGACATTTAGAATAGCTGGTTCCTGAAACTTAAATGTTCCCTTGTACATTTAATTTCTGACCACAGTCTGGAACAGAACAATAAGCAACGAGAGATGAATGGATAGGAGAAGGTTACTGTAAGCTGCTTTTAAATCACACGCTTGCGAGCCTGGGGCCTTCACTCTCTTACAGCACAGGAATTAAAGGCAAGCAATCTCTCCAGGGCGCAAAGACAATCTCCAGGCTTCTAGGTCAGTGGTTCTCAACCTTCCTAATGCTGAGCCCTTTAATACAGTTCCTTATGTCACGGTGACCCCAACCACAAAATATGTTGTTGCTACTCCATAACTGTAATTTTAGTACTATCATGAACTGTGGGGTAGAGCTCTCTGTTTTCTGATGGTCTTAGGCAACCTCTGTGAAAGGGTCATTCGAAACCCAAAGGAGTTGCAACCCACAGGTTGAGAACCACTGCTCTAGGACCCCAGGCAGCAGGCTGGTTTTTTTTTTTTTTTAAAGAGTTTTCCATTGAGACATTAGAGCTAAGCAGAACTCTCTCCTCTCCAGTGGCTCCTGTTCCCATTTAAACACACTCTCTCGGATCCACTTGTGATAAGCAATGGAATTAGACAACCGTCTGTCAAACCCAGGACTCTTTCCCCCTCAGAATCTCTCTCAGGTAGAAAACACCTTTTGAGAAGAGAAAATCACTGTGGATGATTTTCTTTTTTCTGCTGTTTGAAATAGCTCAGCTGGAGGGAAGTTGTTATTTCCCCCTTAGCAAGCCCCAGCTGCCAAAAGCTGAAGCTCTCCCACTCCCAGAGCCCAGCAGGCCCCTCACCTCTTCTCCAGCTCAAGGCAGGCCCATGGTGAGTACCCTCTCTCCCTCCCAGCATTCCTCAGGGTATCTCCAAAGCCTGGGCTGGGTCTCCAGAAGGAGGCAGTAAACTCTGAGTAAACATCCCTGATCTCTTCACCTTCTGTTACAGAGAGGGCAGAGGACGGTCACTACTGTGAGGTGCCATTCCAATCCTACTGGTTCCAAAACGACATTGTCTGCCTGTGGCTGACATTGTGAGAGTCAGTGGATGACTTCAGACTCATGGGAGACTCCCAGCATGCAAAGTGTTTGCCTCATCCAGGCTGAGGAGAGTTAACTGGGACCCAACTATAAACAGAGACCTGAGGTCCAGTGACAAGCCCTGGGACCTCTAGGGCTTTCCTCTGGTATATGGGGGCTGCATAAAGATCTCTGGGGACTAGGGCAATGGCTCACTGGGTAACACTTGCTGTACAAAGCTTGAGGACCTGAGTTCAGATCCCCAATACCCACACAAAAGCTGCTGCTACGGTGTGCATCTAGAACCCCAGCACTGGGAAGTAGGGTAGAAACAAGTAGATCCTAAGGGATCTTGCTGGCCAGCCAATGCGGCTGACTCTGAGCTCCAGAGTCAGTGAGAGACCATGTCTCAAATATATATGACAGAGGAGCAACTAAGGGTGATACCTGAAGATGACCTCAGGCCTCTACAAGCATGCACCCTCAAGGACATGTGTACCCGAGTGCTCACACACATTCATAAGCACATGCACAGATCGCTCACCAGTTTTATCTACTGTGGATGGGTAGGTAGGTGGGTAGCTCTGCTTCACAAAAACACGGCCGCTGCAAATGCAGGCATGACAGCATAACTGAGCCCCTTCCTGACCCGGAGCTCCACAGCTCTGCGGAGTCCTCCCCTCATCCAGGAGCACACCAAAACTCCCTGGATGGACAATGCCCACATCAGGGCTGCCCAGCTCAGGCTGGGGGTAGGCAGTGTAAGCTCTACTGCAGTGTGGTGCTGAGGCAGGCTGGAGGGCCTCAGATATAGAGCCAAGAGGGTGCTACCCGCCGTCTAACTGAAGTGTGCATCTCGAGCCATGATCTAGAGACTGCTTCTGTCTCCAGACTTTTCCCACTGTGAAGGCTCACACCGCTAAGACTAAAGGCTTCCTGGCACCTCTGCTGGGGACTGAAAGAAGGGTAAACTACAACACCCCTCAGCGAAGACGTGACACACCATCTAAGAGGGGACTTCCTGGTTATTAGTCTTGGCAAATTCCAGACACTAAACTTAAGTTTAAAAGATTACTAGGGGCTGGTGAGATGGCTCAGCGGGTAAGAGTACCACCTGCTCTTCCAAAGGTCCTGAGTTCAAATCCCAGCAACCACATGGTGGCTCACAACCATCTGTAGTGAGATCTGACACCCTCTTCTGGTATGTCTAAAGACAGCTACAGTGTACTTATTTATAATAAAAATAAATCTTTGGGCTGGAGAGAGCAGGGTGACAGGAGCGATCAGAGGTCCTAAAAGTCAATTCCCAACAACCAGATAGATGAAGGCTCACCACTATCTGTATATGTGTAAATAAGTAAATCTTTAAAAAAAAAAAAAGAAGAAGAAGAAGAAGAAGAAGATATGCCTTTAATCCCAGCACTTGGGAGGCAGAAGCAGGTGGATTTCTGAGTTCAAGGCCAGCCTGGTCTACAGAGTGAGTTCCAGGACAGCCAGGGCCACACAGCCTGTCTCAACAAACGAAAAAAAAAAAAAAAAAAACTAAAAAAGATTCCCAGAGCCTTGCCCCGCTTTTTGTTTTATGCTTGAGATCAAACTCGAGGCCTATGTAGACCAAGCAGGAGCTCTACGACTGTGCTAAATACCTGGCCTCTCAAATTCTCTTATTTAAACATTTTTCTTTCGTCTGGTTCCTGTGGTTGCTTTGTTGAACAATTGTTAGTCTATAATTTTGAGGCTGGCCTGGCTTTATGAGATCAGAGAGGCAACTTGCCCCTGGCCATAAGGTAATTGAGAAATGTAATAAGAAGTACTCAGAGGTATCAAAGGGTGACCTTGTCCCCAACCAGCTCCTCAGGGGTCATGTCAAAAGAAAGGTGCCAGGTAACTAAAAAGAATGAAACCCCAGCCGCTTAGTTTTGACTTCCAAAGGGGGCTGAGGGGCACACAGAAGCTTCCAGTTTACAAGTCAGATACATCTTATCTCAAAAACACCAAACCAGGACAAACATGGAGCTCTTCAATTAAGAGGGAGTGAATAGACATGCCCTCCCACTCTTCCACGCCTGCACCCAATACTGGTCATTCTCGGGGCCCCGAGCAGTGAGATTCTGGGAAGAAGGAATGGGGGAGTTGGCTGAATACCCAAGGCTGATGCTGCTCACCCTGTACTCCCTACCTCAGATCCAGTTCTTGTCCTGGGTTGGGAGGAGGCAATCCTGAAAAACTGAGATAGTGGGAGAACCTTACAGAGACAGAGACGTATGGTTTGTTCCCAGCATACAGCAGGAATCATGCACGTGTCCTCTGCCCAGATGGAAAAGGCTGCAGGAAGGTCCATAGAGAGACATAAGGCTCTGGGCTTCATCATGGCCTCCTGGATGCCATAGCACCTCCAAAGGGCTGCCTGATCTTATCTGTACCCTTGAGTAGGGTAATAGAACTAGTAAGCGCAGATGCATCTGCCAGAAAAGAGAAGACTCCATATGACATTAGTCACTATGGCACATCGGGGTCATGGATGCAACCTCAGCTAGCCTTCACTAAGCCTGGTAGGAATAAACAGTGATCACCAGCTAACTGAAGGAACTCCAGAGAGTTGGGTTAATAGCAAAGAATGACAGTAATGACAAAAAGAGTAATAGTGTTGAAAACAGACCATTGGCAATGTCCCTTAATAATGTTACCATATCTGGGACACATTGGTATCTGTAAGACCATAAAACATGATTTCTGTGACAATCAAGAGTTCTGCTGCCTTGGGCCAGAGCCACAAGGTCCTTTACAGGCAAAGACTTCCTGTGGATGCCACATCTACGGCCTAATGCTTCTGACAGGCGCTATGGCAGGTAACCGAAGATGGCTGGGGCTCAGTTTTTCTCCTCTGCCCCTTCCCTGCAGTTGTCACCTGGGAACTGCCCTTCACTTCTGACCTCTCTCCTTGACAATCATCCTTCATCTTCCTTCCAGCTGCCACAAGCTCAGCCCAGCTTGTGCCACCTGTTACAAGTCACCTTGAAAGCTTCATAGGAAAAAAAATCCCATCGGTCCAAGGGGAAGAAAATCCTTCCCTCCATCAGATGTGGGTCAAGCATTGGTATTGTAGAGGTAATGCAATGACCCTAGGGGGTTGTCAATGCTTTTCTAACCCATATGTGATGCTGTCTTTTGAGGAAACACCAATTAGACCCACATTAAGTCATTAATCATTCCATCTGAGAAGGGCGTTCTACCCCCCTCCATTAGGACAACGTTAGATGCAGTAATCAAACACAGCATCCAGACTCCAGTCTTGCTGTTGACAGCTGGTTTCTGCTTCACCCCATGCTTAGATGAAAATTCTGACACAACTCAGAGCTTAGGAATGGGATTGTTAGCAGAGAAGGTCAGACTCGGAGTCCCAGAGGAAGAGCTTGCCCCAAGTATGAGCTATTGATAATAACAGGAACATGCAGGCTTCCAAGGTGATGTCTCTTAGACAACTTCCAAATGGCCTCAGGAACTGAGTACATCTTTTTCAGGAGCCATTTCAGCCCAGGGGCAAAGTTTTGAGGGGAAACAGGCATGTCATCTGCAAGGCACTGATGTGGGTATCCGATGCTGGTTCTTCGGGGATACTGTTATGATTCTGTAATGATGGCTTGTCTGCTGTGCTAAGATGAACTTCATGTTTTTCAGAGCTGTCTCTCACCATTAACAAGCTTTCCTAAATCTCATCCTCATGTGAACAGCAATCTCGACCTCACTGACCTTCCCGAATGCAGGCATGGCGTTCTTTATCCCCAAATCTCTCTGTGGTTAATGGAGATATGTTTGCACAGGTTCATGAAGAATATGTTTTACTTTTTACCAGTGAGTATTTACCTAAGCTGATGACACAGCCATACCTGGAGGTCGTGCTTAAGAAAGCTTCCTGTCTTTGGGTGTGAAAACTGTTATAAAGAGCACTGGTTTTCCTCATCAGAGAGATGAAAAGGTCTGAAAACGGGGTTGTGTTACTTCAATATGAGGAGTGTGTAAACCTTGGCAAATCTGGTGTCTCTTGAGAAGCAATGGTTTCACCTCATCTATGGCTACCACAGGCAAAACAATAGAGGTCCCCTTGTTTAGTTTCCTTCTCTCAGAATAGAAAGGAGCAAAGAAAAGAAATAAACAGGAAATATAGAAGAGTAGGGAATCTAGAATAGTATGGAATGCAGAAAAACATGGAATACAGAATAGCATGGAATCTAGAATAGTGTGGAATCTAGAATAATGTGGAATGCAGAAAAACATGAAATCTAGAATAGTATGGAGTTCAGAATAGTATGGAATGCAGAATAGCATAGAATATCAGAATACCACTGAATCTAGAATAATGTAGAATGCAGAAAAACATGGAATGCAGAAAAATATGGAATACAGAATAGCATGGGATGCAAAATACTGTGGAATCTAGAATTGTGTGGAATATAGAATAGTATAGAATCTAGAACAGTGTGGATATTCCACAGTAAATACTGTGGAATCTTGAACAGTGTGGAATGCAGAATAACATGGAATACAGAATAGCATGGAATGCAGAATAGCATGGAATGCAGAATAGCATGGAATGTAGAATAGCATGGAATACAGAATAGCATGGAATGCAGAACAGCATGTGTTGTAGAAAATATGTAATCTCAATCCAAGGTTCCAACACTGTCTTTGATCATTCAGTTCCCAGATAAAAGACACATTACTTTTATATTCATAATAAGCCTTAGTCAGCATTAGAACTTGACAGGTATCTACCCTCTACGTTATTAGTTTTTACCTCCCTATCAACAACCCCAAACTATAACGTACCATGTTCCGTGTGGTCCACTCTTACTCCGACTGGCCAGCCCATATCGTCAGCTCTTATGTCTGGAACATGGAAACTGTCTTTGTTCTGAGGTTTTACGGCTGGTAGTATTTTTGAAGATCTGGAGAACACCCCAACAAACTAAGCCCCTCCTGCATTTGCCTTGGAATCCCATCTATTTTACCACACAGTCCAGAAAATTTTACCTAAAATATCTGGGGTCTTTTTAGAAAGTTGTATCCTTTACCCCATAGTGTCTTCCTCTCTCTGTCTTCTCTCTTCTTCATCCTCCTCCTCATGGCTCTGCCTCTGACCCCAACCCCAGGAACCAAAGC
>NW_022196913.1:62185241-62190619 GCF_008632895.1 Mastomys coucha
TTTGTGTGACCTCCGTAGGGGAGGCAGCAGGGTAGGGCATATAGCAGTATCACAAAAATGGATGTTTGTTTGCATTTTAATTCAGCTTTATGTTTTAACTTTGCTCCTGGACTTAACAACTCCTATAAATAACATACATATTTTTATGCATCAAACATTTTATAATGAAATGGAGACAAAATGTACACTCTTTTCTGGAGGTGATAAGCAAGCTAGAACCCCAGCTCTCCCAGGGAAGGACGCTCACCGGTGGGGAGACCTGAGGGAATGTATGGTGGAGGCTGTCGGAAGCTCTGAATTGGATCCCCGAATCACGACTGGGCAGAGGTGTTCTCGGGGCCTGAGACTTGAGACTAGAGCATCTCCTAGTGAACCCTTGGAGGCTCTTCTCTAAGCCTCTGACGTAAGCCTCACAGATGTAATACAGTCCTTTCTCTGCACCAGACTGTTACCAGGGCAGAGGCAACAGAGAGGCTGAAACAACCTGCACACCAGCCAAGAGGCAAGTGGCTCTCAGGGAGAAAGACTTCCTGCTGAGTGGGGCTCGATCACCAGGCAGGTGTTCATCTTCCTCTCTCAAGCTTTAGGTTCCAGGCCCCAAGATGGACCTAGCTAGCTGCACAGAGCCAGCTAGACAGTGCAATGTACAGATTTAGAGATGATCACAAGGCAGATATGTGGTGCCCTTAGTTCATGCCTGCTAAGAAAAATGGGAGCCAGGGGGAAATCAGTGTTGCTGCATACATAGCCTTTCCACTGCTTCCCAAACAGCCCAAGAGATGACTTCGAGTTGGCTTCCTCCAGCTAAGCAGATACAGCCTCGGCTTATCCAGTTCCCAACTGAGCTGGAACAATAACAAAGTGCACAGAGCTGTGTGAGATTTCTCTTTGGGACAAAGGCAGTTGAGGACCGAGTATGAGAGAATAGAAGATTCTACAAGGGAGATGTGAGCAAGGGAGATGTGAGCAAAGGAGATGAGTATCTTCCCAGCATCACAGGGTACTAGGAGCTCTTCCTCCTGACTTTAAGACCAAATGACAGGGGCTAAAAACCTTTTCTACCGCATTGCAAAGCAGGAGCCACACTCTGATACAATTATGGAGAGTGATTGCTGTGCATGAGGAATTGGGCAAGTAGCCTCTCTACTTTTTCCTTCTACACCATCCCTGAGGAGACAGAGGATCTAGACACACACTGTGTTCTAGTCAGAACACAATGAGCCAAGTTCAACTTCCACAGCAAGGCAGGTAAAAAACCAAACAAGGCTAGAAACCATGACCTTCTTGGGGCCTAGTAAGAGTAGAGCATTACTTGTCTGCCACCTAGAAAATAAACAACTACTTTTGAAAGTGTAAAACTGAGGAAATTGGTAGAAGCAAATCCTCTGGTCTGGAGAGTCCCTCTCCTCTCGGCTCCTTATGTCACACAATAGTCAAAGCTGGAGGTGTACCCCGGGGAACTTCATGAGACAGACTGAGAGACGCCCATTGGGATCACGGTTGTGTTGGCACTTCCTACAGGAAAGCCATTCCTCTAGACCTACCCACCCCGAAGAGAACATAGCAGGGCAGACCCTCTGCTGCTGTTTGTAGTCACCCCCTGGAAGCTATGTACCTCCCACTAGGGCCCTACTTCATCCCACACGCAAACTAGGTCCAAATGAGTCGCAGTCCTGGGCCTTTGTAACAGTGGGGGCTTCACAGAGGCAGGCAGATGAAAACAGTGTCACTGGGGCCTGAAGCCCGGATTCTGGGTGTCCTAATAAGAAAGGAACATGTGGACACAGAAGTACCCAGGTAGGGATGGTGACATGTTGAGACACAGGAAAAAGAGAACTATCTCTAAGCCAGGACCCCCAGAGACACCCCTTCCCCAGAGGCACCAAAGACCAAGAGAACAGCTCCTCTGCCTCAGAATGAGCCAGCCATTGTCAGTTGTTTGATCTCAAACACCGGGCCTCCTGGGGAACTCTGTCCTTTACATAGCTCAGTTTCTAGTTCTTCGCCTGACAGCCAACCTGACTGATAACACTTTGTGTCTAGTGTTTTAAGAAGAGAGAGAGTCTCCAGGACACGGTGATGCTCTGGCTTAGAATTAAAATTATAAGTCTTTATGCGAAGATGGTTCAGGTCTCTTGGAAAGGTATGAGACAAAACCAAACCAAACCAAAAAGTCACAGAGCAGCGGTGTCACAGGATGTGAGAAGTCAGCCACACCGTGTCCCTTGTGACTCGTGCTCTGAGATGGAGGGGTGGGCATATGAAATATTGAAGCCTGTATTATACTCATCTTATGATAAAAAGTGGTTACCTGAATAATTAGTCATAATTCTACAAAGGAAGGGAGTTGAGAAACTAGGAAACCAAATAAGGCCATCAAATCAAATAAGCACAGACTAGCCTCCATATTCACGCTAACACGGATATAAATCCAACCAAGCCCCTGAAGCTTCTAGACCCTTAACCTGTAACATAAGTGCCTTCCCCAACCACCTGAGAAGCAGAGAAAGGGAAATGCTGAAGTGTGTACCGGTGCTCAAAACACTGACCTACTTAAAAACACATGTGCTAGCAGATTTCCCAGCCAATCCTTGCTTCTGGTTTGCACAACACACCGACCCGTCGGCGTGAGCGAACGTGTGCTGCAAATGGCTGGTGAATCTTTCTCTCCTATGATTTGTAAAGCAGAGCTAATAACTTCTCTCTAGTTCACTGCTCACGCAGGACTCCACACTCTTCCCAAGGCCTTGCATGCTTGGGGTATTATTTTTAACATTTTATTTAAATTGCTTTCTCTGCTGCGTTTCATCAATCCGTCTTCTATTTTTAAACCAGACTGTTGACAGTTCACAGTTGACAATTTTGTTCACAGTTGATGAATTCTGATTTGTTTTCATTCGCCCAAAATCATGTTGCAGGAGAGGGGAGGGAAATAATCCCAGGCTTTGCTGGCTCTAATAATCAGGCGTGAACTGAGCGAGCGGCCGCTGCGTCAGATGGTCCCTCCAGCTCTTCCCTCCAGGTGTGCCAGCCTTGCTGATGTTTTCTACCGGAGTCAGATCCCTCTACCTCTGCCTTGGCACCTCCCTCTGTAGCTCTCTCCCCATTCACTTTCTTTCTCCACTTAGTTCCCTAATCATTCATTCAACATTCCCAAACCCCGCCCCCGACAAACACTGTCTCCTCCCCTGCCACACCAACACCATGGGGACAGTCCTTTGCTCTGCTGGCCTAGAGCCTAGTACAGATGTCAAATTAGTGTCTTTTAGATGCTAGTAGAGGAAGGTGGACCTGCTTGCATGTTTGGGAAGGTTCTGAATGGAGCCAAAGGTCCATCCCTTGTTTCCCCACCTGACTCCTTCTAGAGAGTCCTCAGGTACTCAAGCCCTGGGTACTGACAGGAGGCTGGCCATCTTTCATCAGCCAGGGACAGTCTCCATTAAACTGACAGTTGACCTGTTCGTGACCCAGGACTGGGTCTTGACTGTGTGCTCAGCCTTGTCTCTTCTTCCGCACATCTGTGTCTCTTATAAGACTGAAGAGTTTCAAAGGGAGGCAGAACATTAAACTTTAAACCAAGCTGCTAAGAAAAAGGCCCACCTTTATTATTAAAAAGAAAAGAGCCTGCCAAACTTAAAAGAAAGCTACAATTAGAAAGTCGCCATTTTTTGCAACTCAAAATGTTTGTGGGAAAAAATGAATGGGGAAGAAAATATCCAGAAGGTTGTTAGCTCCAAGTGTTTAGTTACAACATTGAATGTTTCATTATACCAGAGAAAAGAAGGTACATTTCCTCTTAATAGAGGGGAGTAAGACACCATACCTATAGCATGATGGAACAGCCTGGCATGATCTGCTGATATGCCACCAACAAAAAACCGGAGTGGCTTTTTAAAATGCTGCAGGCAGCTGGGGCTGGAGAGATGCCTCTGTGGTTAAGAGCACCTGTGGCTTAAGCAAAGGATCCCAGTTTGGTTCCCATCACCCACACAGTGGCTCACGACCATCGGTGACTCCAGTTCCAGGGGATCTGACTGGCATACTCTTCGGACCTCCGCCTGCACCAGGCACATGCGTGGTGGTTCATTTCCATATGTGCGGGCAAAATACCTTTGAGTGGGGCAGGGTGGGGCAGGGTAGGCAGCCACTGTCCAGGTTAGAAGCAAACATGATAGGTGAACCTCCTTGATGCTTAGGTAATAATAACTGTGCAAAGCTATAAGAGACTTTTTGGAGAGAAAGCATCATGATTTTAATGTAAATCACATTTTTAGGTAATGCTTTAAAATAATTTTTCCGTGAGCGCAATGGTAAATTCGTCCTAAGGTGGTTACATAGAAAGACACCCCTATCTTTTGACAGCGTTTACTCATCAGAATGTCTGTAAACTGTTAAATGCTTCAAGAGAAAGGATATAGGTATATATGGAAATCTTACATGAGAGGATGTTAACAGCGACTGTACCTTGGTGACAGTGTACAGAGTTTACTCATTCTGTCTTAAGCTCTTCATATACTCAATGGTTACAAAAGCAATGGCTTGGGAAAGAATTTTAACTTGCTTTGCCTGGTGGTTCCTGAAGACTTCCCAGAATCCACTTAGTTTAGGTTGCCTCCCTAAGCACAGGCCACTTTAGCCAGCAAGCACGGCTCTTGCTCCTGTTCCCCAGTAGGGGGCGGGCTCTTTATGAGCTGTGACTAGATCCTGCTGGCTAAGGCCTGCCTAACCGTCAGGAAAGAGCGGACCTTCAATAAGTGGTTAAAGAGGCAATAATTGAGGTTTTCCCCAGACATAAAATCTTTAGGATAAAAGCAAGCAGGATTCAGTTGAAGGCTAAATGCATGAGCATGAACTCACAAATTTTAGACCTTGTAGGAGTACTGTTTCCTCCTGTTAGAAAGCAGGGAACTGAGGCTAAAAGACCTGTCTGTGGTTGCTCTCTTAAGAAACTTCCTCTCAGCCAGGCAGTGGTGGCGCACGCCTTTAATCCCAGCACTTGGGAGGCAGAGGCAGGCAGATTTCTGAGTTCGAGGCCAGCCTGGTCTACAGAATGAGTTCCAGGACAGCCAGGGCTACACAGAGAAACCCTGTCTCGAAACAAACAAACAAACAAAAAAGGAAACAAAAAAAAAAGAAAGAAAGAAACTTCCTCCCCCCCCCCATTCTCTCTCTCTTTCTCATATTCTGTCAATGACTTGTCAAACCCTTTCTATAAGAGAGGGGGGCAATGTTCAGCCAATTCATACACAAATTGTTTGCTTTCAGATGAAATGCTGAATGAAATTACTGTAAATTGTATATAACAAAACCAGTGCCTAGTGTCACACACAAAATACCAAAGACAGATGCAAGGCTCCACATGGGGGGGGGGGCTTTAG
>NW_022196913.1:62191153-62203405 GCF_008632895.1 Mastomys coucha
CCCCCCCCCCCAGCTCCGTTTCTGGCTCCCCGTTCCAGGAGCTCCCTTTCTTTTGATGTTCCCTGCTCTGCTGGTTCCTTCCTCCTCTTCACTGTCTGCTCCACCAGGACACCTCTGAGGGCTGCAGATAATTCATAGCTCTAAATTTATATGGCATGTCTCCTCTGTCTAGAATTTTGGGGGACAGAACAGATGAGGCAGGGCTTGTGGTTCCCGGGCCTGCTTCCTCTTGGTGCCAAGAATAGCACCCAGGCATGGTGAGGGCTCGATAGAGATGCCAACTGAAGGAACAAGCAGAAGAGAAGGCGGTGCCCAGAGCTGACTGGTGCCCTGGGCCTGCTTCAGCTGTCAGTTCAGACCAGGATGGGGCCCCACAGCAGGGGTAAACCCACAGACTGATCAGGAGTGGTTTTCTCCCAGCCCCAATGGAGAAGAGCTCCAAGAAACTTTACTGTCACCGAAATAAAGAAGGCGAGCAGCCCAGGGACAGACAGATCTGCTTGAGCACTTCACTTTCCTACTTGTTCCAGCTTCTTCTTCCAAGGCCTCTGTGCCCAGGGTCCATCCCTTACACCTCCCGCCATCCTGGCCTATCCGTGTATCTATCTGCTTCTAGAAGGAAGCAAGCATCTCCTTAGAGAACGTGGCACACAGCAAATATATAGTCCGTATTGATCTGTGGGATGTGTATCAGATAACCCCATATGGTACTGTATCATATCCATGGTAGAGAATGAGAAGCCCCCATGTGATGCTTTGTGGTACTCTATGCCTCTGAGGCTTCTACAATGGTCAGAGTTTTGGCAAAGTCAGACCATCTAGGAACGCTCAGTGAGGAGGCAGAAGGAGGAGACATGAGTATGGAGAAATGACAGCAAAATGGTGAAAGAGAAAGATGTTCAGGGTCCCCGCCAGAGACTAAGACGGAGGCAGAAGGTCCCTCAGCAGTTTTAGGGGAACAGATAAACCTTGATATTCCCAGGGGAACCTTCTGGCAAGAGCCTTTTCAGGGGTCTGCAATAGAGAGAAGCCCAGCCAGGGCCTCAAAGCACAGTTGGGTTTGTAGGACAAAGTCTCTAAGTGGACCCGACGGACTCTCCTCGGAAATTGTGCTTTCTGGTAAACCCTGGTGATTGGCACATGTCTGTGCCCGGAGAGAAGTGGCCTTGCTGGAAATCCACTAATTAATCATTGTCCCAGAAACTGCAGAGGGTTAAGACTAACATTTCCATGTCACAAAGGAGAGGACAAAGGTAAGAACAGAACAGGAAGAGAAGTCCTGGGTCCTGGAGTCCTGAGGTAAGAAAGGAAGAAAAGTGAGAAGAAATGCAAAAGAGGGAAGATGTTTACATAGGGGAAGCAGGGAACACCCAAGAGGTGCAAGGGGCAGAGTAGAACCCAGGACACCCTGTGTCTCATCTCTCCAGGGTGTAAGGGCTGGCCAGCTCCAGGATAAAAGGAAGACAATGTTCTAAGATACCCACAATGCTTAAATTAACTCTCTAGGTCTATAAACACCCTTGGAATTTCACCTCTTTCCTGCCCGTCCTGATTTTCTAATATGGGGAAGCATGGAGATGCTTCTCTCCCAACCTGCGGTGCTCTCATGCATTGCCAGTGGACTGCAGTATCCTTCCTCCACAGGCAGAAGTCCAGGGAGATGTAGGACAGGCTGGGGTGGAGCTGGCACAGGGGCTGTCGTCTGCCGGGGCTTAGTCTGGACCTCTTACGGTGAGCATAGAAGAGAAATGACAGCTCGAGCTCCAGGGAATTACCAGGGGGTAAGAATCAAAGGCATTTGCATAACCCTTCCAAGCCTCCTCCCTTATCAAGGAGTAAAGATAACCCTGAAGTAGCCTGCAGTCATCAAGAAGGCAGAACAGAAGGCTAGCAGATGTCTCATGACTGGGAGCACTCCTGGCACTGGTGAACAACATAACTTATTCCCTTCCTCTGTCTCACACCAGCCCCACCTTCTTCGTTCTGTCCCTGCTTCAGCATTTGTCCATCTGTCACCACTCAGGCCTCTGATAGCCCACTTGAGACCTCTTGGCCAAGTCCCTGGAGCCTCCCTCTGATGCTTTGCTTTATAATCCCCAGGAAGTTTACGGAAGGGTCCCTCTGCTCCAGAGCCGTGTGCATCTCTATACCCTGCTCTGTGTCAAGATCCTGTCTGTCTGTGCTCTTAGGGTGCTTTCTTGGGCTCTCGGGTCAAGGTGTCGCCTTGCTGAGTCATCTATCCTTGCAACCCACCGTGTTGGAAGAAAGGACCAAGCCAAGACACATGCTGGTGCCTCATCTCTATAAAGGGACATGCATTTAGCCAGGATTATATAATTTTCAGATGAGGAAAGGCACAGTGACGCACCCTCCTGGGTGTTTCTGGGGGGGGCCCTGTCATGATCTCCTGTTTACAGCCTGCTTGTGATCAGGGTTCTTGGTCTTTTGTTTCCCCTGAGCACACCAAGCTCTTAGAACACTATGCAGCCATGGAGCAGACCTTTTAATTGTTAGTTGAGTTGAAAAAGTAACTGTCTTAGAGTTTTGTGAACAGATACCATGACCAAGGCAACTCTTATAAGGACAACATTTAATTGGGGCTGGCTTACAGGTTCAGAGGTTCAGTCCATTATCATCAAGGCAGGAGCATGGCAGCATCCAGACAGGCATGGTGCAGGAGGAGCTGAGAGTTCTACATCTTCATCTGAAGGCTGCTAGCAGAACACTGACTTCCAGGCAGCTAGGATGAGGGTCTTAAAGCCCACACCCACAGTGACACACCTACTCCAACAAGGCCATACCCACCATACATGGTCACACCTACTCCAACAGGGCCACACCCTCTAATAGTGACACTCCATCCCAGTGACTAAAGGAAGAGAATCCAGCAAAGACCGTCCAGATCCATCACCAGAGAAACTGAGTACATTAAAGAAACAATGGAAGAGAAGACCATTCTTCATGCTGTAGCCATCAAAGGCAGGGGCGGGATGACCACATCGGAACAAGAAAGGGCAGAATCTACTTTAGACTTGATGACTGTGACAAGATGTCCCCCGTAATAGGTCCTTTGTGACTCCAAACTCATTACTTCCTCGTTCTGAACTGGGGGAAGACAGGTGACAGGGACACTTTGTCATTGGGAGCCCAGTCCTAGAGACTGAAGCCCCTGTGCTTGGCTGACAAGCTCAGCAGGGCAATTTGTAGTACTCCAGACTCCAGGCACCTTCAGAATGACAGCACCGGGGTCTTGTCTGTCCCCATAGCCTATAAACCATGCTATCAAGTGTAATACAGAGTACAAAGCCCCTGGCTTGGTCTCAGGCTAGAGCCTTGGCCCCGAGTTAAAGACTCCTTTTGTTGCCTGTAGAGCCTTCACGGGCAAGAGAGAAGAAATACAATGGAAGATTTTCTCACCTGATAGTCTGGATGGCTTGCATCCCAGTTGCCCTCAATGTGCTCGAAAGAATGGGCACTAACAGATGCCCACTAAGCCTATCCCCCAACTCCTGGCCTGAGTTAACATCCACCAAGGTCAAAATAGCCATTAAAATCTCACCTTGGGCCTTTGGAAGATAACTATCGCCAGCTATTCAGCCTTGGCTTATTTACAACTCCCTTCCAGCATCATGTCTCCACCCCATTCCTCCTTTAACTTGCTGGAGAAAACACACCCGGGGTGTCTTGTTGGGGAAAAAAAAAAAAAAAAGCCCTGTATATGGTCCTCAGAGCTAGCAGAAATAAAACCAGAGATAAAAGTGACCCTCCGAAAAAAACCGCCAAAACAGACTTTTGACCAAATGCAGTGAGATTGAGGTGATATTTTTAAAATGAAACAGTAGCTTAAACTTTGAATTACTGCCTGATTTTACTGCTTAGAGATGAAAGACCCTGTGGTGCTGAACGAAAAAGGCATATAACTCAAGAGAGGCTTTTCTCTGCTTGGTGCCATCTCTGCGAAAAAAATACATTTAAGTAATAAAATGTCCTTGCATGAGTCCATTCTCTGATGACAGGGCGGAGGTGTGAAACCAGTGAGGGCAGACAGACTCGACTGTCTCTTCCTTTCTATTCCAGGTCTTCCCCCAGCGGGTCTGTCTTCATCATTATCAGAACCTGATGAGAGCTCAGACAGACAGACGAGGTGTCCCAGGAGGCTGACCCTGTCAAACATCTGCCCTATGGCGAAAGCCAGAGGCTAATGGGTCTTGTTGCTCATTACAAGGCCAGAAGCGTCTTCTGGTAGAGCCTTCTGCTTTGTTACTACATTTTCTTTTGAGGCCATAGCTATAGTCCAGAGACCCTGAAGTAACCATGAGTTACTAAAGGCGACCTGAAGAAGCCAGGGAGAGTGAAGACATCTGATTTTACAATATATGATCTGAGTAATGTCTTGGGATATAAAGACCGAGGGACCAGTTACTACTTGCAGAAAGCTCAGTCTTGGGGTAAGATGCTAAAAAACGTATATCGACTTATTCATCCATCGGCAATCAGCACAGGAAGAGGTGGTGGGGAGCAGTGGCCGGAGGAGAGATGTTGGAGACAAGAATCTCCCAGAAGTGGTGGTGAAGAAGGCTGGAAATATTTGGATGAGGGCACAGGACCGCTGTGCAGGTCCTAAGGAAATGGGGCCGGAGGAAAACTGTCCCTACAGCTTTTGAGGTCTGTCTGTCCTAGCTCTCCCTGCTAGCTGTGTGTCCTTGGGTGTAGCACAGCCAGGAGAGCCTCAGAGTCTGGACCAGGCCTTGGCCTACCAAGGTCTGGGCAAAGAGAGACGCTTCAAAGCCCCAGATGATCATTAAGTATTCTGCCCTTGGCTGTGAGCTTCTCTGTGGATTCCCTTCCCCAATTTCAAAGTTAGAAAGTTCAAACTAGTTCCCCCCCAACCCCCCGGCTCCCCCACCACCACAGACAGCCACATACCCCACCCCTGCCCAATCTCTACTTACATATTTTGATGTCAATCTGGAACTTGGTTAATCAGGCCAAAATTCATCAAGGAAGGGCAACTGTGATCTGCAGGAAGCTAGCTGTTCTCCGTCTAACGTGATTTGTGTTTCATACCGAGTGATTTTTCAAACACCGTAACATTACACTCCGGGAGAGGAGACGCTCGTGAATGGTGCAGATGAAACCCTGCTTGTGGAGTTGGTCTGTGCTGTAACGTATGTGTCTCTGTTTCGGGGAATTCTGTGTGGCAGACAGCATGGCACCTCCATCATGTCCCTTCCACAGATAATTAAGCTCATCAATTACTTTTGTCCCTGCGTTGCAGCAGAAGGATGTCACTGTGAGCCTTCCAGGGAAGCAATACGTCAGCCACTGCAGTCTTTGTACTTCCTGTTTCTTAGACCAGCGGAGGGTAAAGCCTCCAGCCGGAGCTCCAGGACATACCAACCTGAGTTCAGATCTTCCCAGGATCTATCCTTATTCACTGTGGGAAATTTAGCCCAAGGGAAATAAAAATAATTGTTTTTGTGGATGCCATACAGCATGCATGGACTCAGCTAATGTTTGATGAGCTCCTACTTATATGCCAGGAAAGTGAGCTATTGGAAGCATACCAACAACATGGAAACTGTGCACCAAGCTCTTGGGACAGCCCTCCCTTGTTCAGTGTCTTCTGAAAGCCTACTGGCCCTGATGCTCAGCTGCCACCCCTATAAGTAAATTCTTGCTTGGAGTCCGGACAGTTACCTAGGATGGTGATGAGGACTCATCTCAGGGCCTGGCTGGGCTTGTGTGCTCATCCTTCTCCCCCCCCCCTTCCACCCCTACAGATTCAGGAAGCCACAGCTGTTATGGTATCTCCACTATACTTCTGAGATGGTGCTCAGCAGACCTGAGTGGTGTCACAAAGAGACCATAATTCCATCCCCATGAGATGCTTTGCCTTTTCTGCTTGACAAAAGCAGCATGGGACAGCCAGGGCACAGCTAAGAGGCCGCAGGGTGGTGCAGGACTTCAAGCCTGGGGTAGCAGAGCGTCACCTAAAACTTCCCACTCAACCTGGGGCCACTAACCTCTCTCCTGACCAAGAGATTGCAGACTCTGAGAGGGCAAAGGCTCCGCATCTCTCCCTTAGCACTCATATGAGGTGTGTTCGTAGGGCACAGGATCTACCTGAAAGGGCACAAGAAGTGAGGTCACTGGGAAGCCCCTGTTAGACAGAGATGTGTTTAATAACCCGTGACATCCCGAAGAAGCCTTCTGTAAGGGTACTAGAGTAAGATTACTGCTCACTAAAGGCTCTGTAGGAGGAAGGCATATCACAGGATGAGAGAGTGAGAGACCGAGAGACAGACACACTAAAAGAGACAGACAGAGAGACAGAGGCACACAGAAAGATTCACAGAGAGACAGACAGACAGACAGACAGACAGACAGACAGACAGACAGAGACAGAAAGACACAGAGAAACAGACACAAAGAGAGAGAGAAGCAGAGAGATTCAGAGAGAGACACAGAGAGAAACAGAGAAATACAGAGAGAGACAGAGACACACAGAGAGACAGAGAGATACAGAGAGAGACACACGGAGAGAATCTGTCTATATTTGATTCTAGTTTCCACCAAAAGATCCTTTAAGCTGCCCAGTGCCGCAGTGTCCCAGTGTCCCAGTGTCCCAGTGTCCCAGTGCTTCACGCCAAGTCCACTTCACCAGTTCCTTCCATAGGCTGTCCCTAAGGAAGAAAAGGCCTCTCCAAGGGACCTCCATCTGCAGTAGCCGGGGGCTCTATACAAAGCAGAGGTCTCCCCTTAATTCCACCATCTCTCACTTCTGCACTTAGAACCAGACAAAGCAAGACTTGAAAGGATGTAAACCATTTGCATGGAGTACTACCGAGTGCGTCATCCTACTGGAAGTGACCACCAGCACACAGAATAACAGGTAATGAGGGAGGCTGTGAGATTCTTGGAGTTCAAGGGTTCCCTGGGGGGCTGCCTCACCTGCTCCCATGGTAGACTGGTAGTACAAGAAACAGAGCTAAGGGCAAGCGTAAAGAAAGGCCCAGAGGCTGCTAGAAAGAAAAAGGGCAAAGTTTAAGTTTGGAGCCAGCATTCAGCCCGCCCCCAGAACACTGCTGCTATCTCAGCCACCGGCACTCAGCCACCGCAGGACGTCCTGGTCCTCAGTGTGCTAGACTTGGGGAACTTGGCTTAACAGAGAGCGAGAGAAAAAGAAAGACAGAGACTTGTGTCTCTGAGGGAACAGGTCCTGGTGCAAATGCTTGCTTCCACGCGCAAGGAAGACTCCTTCCTTGCCTTCCACACACAAACACAACTCAGTGGCAAGGGCGATAACAGAAACAATGGGTGGTGGTTTGGACCAATCAGCTCCTGTGACCCTCATAAGGCTCACACTCTGTCACTCTGCCATCAGGTGGGCGAGGCGGGGGTTGGGGGGAGCCATATGCTGGAGGTGTCTCCCTTTACCTCCCTACCCTCTGAAAACTGGCCCTCCTCACCCCAGGAGGCATGTCACTCAGGCCTGGAGATACAGGCTCTGTGGCAGGGCAGACCTCGGTTCAATCAAAACTGTGCCACACACTAGTTGAGTCTGGTTCTCCCTTCTGTCCACTCCAAGTAACAGTGGCTAATTTAAGGGCTGTTAAATTGAAGGGCAATGAAATAAAAATGCTCATAAAGTGTTTAGCACAGAGGCTCCCTAGGTAGCCTGCCTCATCTCTCCTACCAAAAGGAACCCCGTGTTTTCCTGTGCCACCTCCTGGGTTAATCTCATGCCCGATGGATGGCAGAGGATATCTGAATTCCTGCAAGGAGCCCGACAGCTGCTGATAGAACTTTCCGGTTCGTTCCTTTATCCTCCAGCCTCCTGATGACCGCCTCTGCCTCTGCCCAATGACCACATTTCTCCTATGGGTAAAACCGGCCTCTACTATATAAGAACTAAGGGACCATCTTGGCAACTGCTCCCTGAGGCAGGGGCTGGACATTACGCAAGTCTAGCCACAGTGTGTGACACTTCTCTAGTCATGAAGGTTCCCTGAGCTGTGTGTACTCAGTTGCTTAGTAAGAACCCAATCCCCTGAGGGGAGTTAGATCCAAAAGGAGAGGCTCCCTTACAAGGGCATGAGGACATGGTGGGGCAGGGTGGGGGGCTTGGATCAAAGCATTTACTTCCACTTCTTCATGGTTCCATGACTTCAAACCCACCATACTGGTTGGGGGGGGAGCTTCTTCCACAGGAGTGGAAGTAAACACAGCCAAAGAGCACCCCCAAACCATAGCATTTCACCACGGGTTTAATGGTTTTCTGTCTGTTATGGTTTAGAGATGAAATGCCCCGCTACCCCCATCCATGGGCTGAGGTTTGGTCCTAATGCAACGTCAGAAGCAGGACATTTGGAAAGAACTGTACCCATTCTTCCACTAATTAACGGGCAGATTAATGATGGCCTTTATAACTGAATAGGCTCTTGAAAGATGGCAGAAACTGTGGAAAGTGTCATCTAATCAGAGGAAGTGGGCCATGGGGAGCCCACCTACCTTGGCTCTGGCCTTTATACACCTCTGCTTCCTGGGTCTGAGGGAGTCAGCAGCTTTCTCTGCCACATGCCCCTGTCACTATGACATTTTACCTTAACCACCAGCCCAATAATACAGCGGAGTGAGGAGGGACTGAAACTTAAAAAACTCCCAGAATTGTGAGCCCAAGTCCTTCCTCTCTTCGGTAGATTTTTGTCCCAGAAATTAAAAACTTCCTCACGCATTGTTCTTACAATACGGAATATAACCATCCCATCCTCAAAGTCCAAAGTCCTTGTTTTGTTCCAGTACTGCTTAAAACACATTCAAACTCTCACCTGCGCCTCAAGGAGAACTCTCCCCGGCTGTGAGCCTGTAAAATCAACCGGAAGCCACATGCACACGCCTCCAAGATCCAGCCACACAAGAATAAACAAAATTCACAAGGCAAACGTCTCTATCCCAGAGGAAGACGTGAGCAAATAAGACAGAATCCAGGCTCTCTGCAAGACAGAGACCTATCAGGACCAACATTAAATCTTAAAGCCCAGAGTCCAGCATCTTATGCACGCTATGGCAACAGGGGGCCACCCAGAGCTTCGGGCAACTCCAACCTGCAAGGCTTTGCCAAGTCCCAGCCCACATGGCTACACTCTGGGATTTGCTTTGCAAGCTAATCCCTGTAGTGCCACCAGCCTGGTATTACATGTTGCTTTCTTAGGGCTCAAAGAGTGGTGGCGCCACTGTTAGCATCCAGAACCTGCGGCGGATATGGGTGGGTCCACAGACCTGTCGCCAGGGCAACGGCCACCATATTCCCAGAATCCATTGGGTTCAATTCCCACCTTTACCTGGGACTACTATGTCACAGCCTGTATATATGAGACAATTCCTCCATTTCTCTCTCTCTCTCTCTCCTCTCTCTCTCTCTGCGCCGCTATCCCCCACCCCCTCTCAATTAAACCTCTTGCACGTGGAACTGTCTAAGCCTGTTGTCTGCAGATGCGTCCCGCTGCGGCTGCGACTCAAACCCATCAGCCACTCCCAGCAACTTAGCAAGCAGAGCACTGGATAATATTTGCAGTGGCTACCTCCTACCCCTCTGGCTGGTGTCCCAGGCTCTCCCCTAAAGTCTGCGTGGAAGTTGCCATAACCCCACAGCTCTTACATTTGGCATGCCTGTGGAATCAGCACCACTGGATCTTAAGGTCTGCCGCTTGCTGCCTTCGGAACAGTGACATGAGCCATGGTTGGGCCATCTTGAACCATGGCTGGGGCGGGCAGAGACACGTAGGGAGGCTGCAAGGATGGCCTTGGCCTCTTCCCTGGGACCGCCATGCAGTCTCTGGCCTAAGCTAGTAGATTTCTGAAATGGTTTTGAGGCCTTTCCTCTATTCAGATAAAAAACAAAAAAAACAAAAACAAAAACAAAAAAACAAAAACAAAAACAAAAAAAAAACTGACTGGCTTCTCGAATCTGCAGTGATGTGGGTTGGACTCATCAGTATTTTCCTTTGTTTATTCATGTCTGTGTGTGCATGTGTCTTTCTATGTTCCTTCCCAGATCTGGCTGTGAACGGACCAAGTCTTACATTCTTTTTGATTGCAAATCCCACCTTTAGGTTTTACCACTGCTCCCGAATCCTCCTGTATCCATTAAAACCATCCAAGACTTCCTCCAACATCCTCCTTAGAAGATGCTCCTGCAAGACACCCAAGGTCACGGACTTGGTAAATTCCACTTCCCATAAACCCCTATGCCTAGGGCCCGAATGTCATTCGCCCAAGCTCTTTGCAATGTGTAATAAGGATAGCCTTTGCTCCGATTTCCAAAAGTGCATCTTCTCTCTCCATCTCAGGCTCATTAGCATTCTGGTCACAGGTACTTCAGCTCGCCTGTGAGACATTTTAGCTCCTTCCTAGTCTCTTCTGAGCCCTGAAAGAATTACCCACAATGCTCTACTTGCAGCCTTCCAGGCATTTTCTAGTTAACTCCTCCAAACTCTGCCCTTACCCACACCCAGTTCTGACAAATATGGGGGCGGGGTGGTATCAGCAACTGCCTCCCTGTTTGCAGTAGGAATGTTTGTATCTTTTCATGTTCTATTGTTCTTAACACATATCCCACGCTCAGTACTTCCTAATGAAAAAAGGTATGTATATGTAGCAAGATCAGTAGCCTGCTGGTTTGGTTTCTGGTGAAACAGAAAGGGAACCGGGCCATGTAGACAAAGGGTCAGATAAGTGGGTGGTGACCTTGCAAGGACCAGTACCAATCCCTTCTGATGATGGTGTCTGTATCAGCCAGTTGGACTTAGAAGTCCTCATCTCTTACAGCTGCCAGCAAGAGAACTTTGGGGGATACCTTCAGCTCATATAGGGGTATGGTCATGAAGTTGAGGGGCAGTGGAATACTGGGTATTTTTAATGATAATGATTAGTATAGAAGTTGAGGATAGCCTCTTTGAAATGTAAGTTTCTGCTCACACACACTGTGAAGCCTTGGGCTGAAAGTTTTTATGGTTCTAAAATGGTTTCACATTTTGACTTTGTAAGAAATAAATCCCTGCTGTCCATTTTCAACCCGAGGTGTGCTTATAGTCAAGGGGATTCCTCGCGCAGTTAGGCTCCTCCTTCCCCTCACCGATGCCTGGCACCTGCTTGTTTCAGGACTTCTAGAATCAGAGTCTACTGACTGAAATAAAGGGGAGCCTCAAGCCCTAAATTATTTTCTGGGGAAAGCTTTGTGTTCTAGGCAAATGAGAGATGGGGTTTGGAGGGGTGCGATTTCCAGCCTGTAGGAGAAGAGGACAGGCATTTCTGCCTTTGGGAGGATTTAAAAACCCACAGTCAGGCTGGAGAGATGGCTCAGCAGTTAAGAGCACTGACTGCGAGGTCCTGAGTTCAATTCCCAGCAACCACATGGTGGCTCACAACCTGTAATCTGTAATGGGATCTGATGCCCTCCTCTGGTATGTCTGAAGAGATCGACAGTGTATTCATATACATACAATAAAACAAAACAAAAACAAACAAACAAAAAACCATGATCCTGTCCCAAATCAGTGCTCACTGGTAGAGAGTAGGATGGAGCACTGGATCTCACACTAGGAACCTTGGCAGTTTTTTTCTTTCTGACTTGCTCCTGATCCCATGAAGATGCAGAACCACCTGGAAATGATCTGTCACTTTAAACAACACAAACAAGGGCTGGAGAGATCGCTCAGCAGTTAAGAGCATTGACTGTTCTTCCAAAGGTTCTGAGTTCAAATCCCAGCAACCACATGGTGGCTCACAACCATCTGTAATGGGTTTCAATGCTGTCTTCTGGTGTGTCTGAAGACAGCTACAGTGTACTCATGCACATAAAACAAATCTTAAAAAACAAAAACAAACCACAAACAAATCCTTTCTCTAACCAAACACGTAAACCCCATTCCAGACAGGCAGCCAGTTTAAGGTTCCATTTCAATGGAAGAGGGCTGAGCTTGCCTCCGGGGTAAGCAAACCACGGACTTTGAGACGGCAATTTCAAGTTCATCCTTTTGTCAATGAAATTGCTGTGCGATTTCAAAACTTCTTGCAGAGATGTAATTAGGCAGCCGACGCATCTCTGAGGCCCGGAGTGTCTTGCTTTAATGTCTGTGTGAGGAAGCAGAGCACCCTGGGCTGAGCCTGTGGCCATCTCAAGGCCTCTCTTCCTCTTGGATCATACCATGTCTAGCACACAAGCACAGACCGCTGGGGGGGGGGGGGGGG
>NW_022196913.1:62203459-62205514 GCF_008632895.1 Mastomys coucha
AAAGTGGAAGCTAAGCTAAGCTGGAGCACCCCCCTCCCCCATCCAGCACAGGTACCAAGTCTGAGCCCCTTCCCCAGACACTCAGGAGAGCTTGGCAGGCAGGCTTTCTGCTGGCAGCAGCAGCAGCAGCCAGCAGCAGCCAGTCAAGTCCACTTGCTGGGTAGAGTTTCATCTTGAAAGCGTGAGACACCCCTCAAATGTTCCACAGTCCCCAGGCTGAGAGAGGAAAGGGGCCATGGCATATAGTGAATAGGCAGATTTCTTTTTAAGGAAAATGTCTTTGTTCCCTCGGGCTTTTAAGCAAAGAGCTTTGACAAGATGCAAGGCGAGTCTCCTGAGACTGCCAGGCACCTGAGCTCATGAAACACTCTCTCTTTCTTATCCTACTCTCTGGCTCTGTTTCAGATTTCAGTCTGACTCCCTCCCTGCCCACACCTCTACATACTAATCTAGCCACGGAACTGAGCCAGGAGCAGAAAATAAAGGTAGAAGGCACACAATGCAGCTGGAGCCTTGGGTCCTCTGGGTATCCTGTGCTCAATAGTCAAGAGTCAAGCAGGGATAAGGGACTGGGGGAGTTGGCCAAATAAGGTAACGTGAGAGATATGGATGCAAGTGATGCACGACTCAGCTTTCATGAGTCACCAGTTCAGCTTCATCTTCCCAAAGACGAACTCTCCTCTACTCCATCCCATCCTTCCACGAACACTCAATGAGCTCTGTTAGCTGCTAGGCACTATATCGTAGGTGCTGGAAATAGAAAGGCTCCTGTTCACCAGAGCTAAGCTAGGTTGCAGGTATGTGGAGGGAAGGGTATGGTCCCCAGGCTTGCTCTTCTTCTGTGCTTCTGCGTGATCCCTACTTACCGGAAGCCCTTCCTTCACGCAGGTCCTCAAGGAGCCTCCCATAACTGCCCAGATGAGATCACATTCTCTCCTGTTAGTCCCTCTTGAATGAGAAAGGAAGGCAATGAGGCTGAGAGGATCTGAGAGGAGCTGGTTCTGCTGTAAGAACTCAGTAGAGACAAACTTCCAGCTGAGACCAGGATGGGATGTTGGAGCCAGATACTGGAAATTCCAGGGGAAGAGTGTTGATGAAGAGGGATGTGTGTGTGTGTGTATGTGTGTGTGTGTGTGTGTGTGTGTGCGCGTGCGTGTGTGCAGCCCTCGTGTGAGACAAGTTTAGCATGTATGAAGAAAGCATGCATAGTAGCTGGACCAGAGTCATGGAGAGGAAGACATGGTAAGATAGGAGACAGTGGGAGAACTTAGGGGGCAGGATAAGGCCATTACTCTCTAACTTCCTGTGAAGATAGCCTGCAATCAAATACTGATGGACACAGAGACCAGCAAGGATACCATGTGGTGGCTTGGGCATGAGAAGATGGTGGCTTACACCACTAATGGGACAGAGGCAAATGGACAAGGTTGGCTAGGATTGGCTACAGGGGACAAAGATGACTCCAAGGTGTTTGGCCAGAGTCACAGTGCCAGGTTGCGCAGGGCGTGGGGTCATCAGCAAACTTGTGTAGTCACCGGGGCCAAGGAGATTCAAGAACTCTCTTTGGCTACATGAAACACAAGATATCAATCAATCTCTAAGTGAACGACTCTAATAAACCTTCCAGGGCCACCCCAAACAAGCCCCAGGACCGTCTGCTTCCCTGAGATTAAACCAGGAAAGGTCGCCCTTTACAGGCTGCAACAGGTTCCAGAAGAACAAACTGTTCAGCTACCTCTCCATTCCAGATCCGCACCCTTTCTTCATGCTTAGGCAAAGGCAAACCTCTACATGAATGTCGCCGACTTTACCCACTTGTCCGTAGAAGCCTGCAATGACTTTACCCATCGATACACAGAAAGAATACTGCCATCCAGGGTGGTTGTGAGGCTAGAGCTTGCTGATGAGAAGCCCCAGACACAGGGTAAACTAACTCATGGCTAACTCTCTGCTTCCCTGGGAGACAGGCCCCGATGGTAGGATGTACTGCTGTGAGAGACTGTTCCCCACTCCTGCCATTATTATCCTTGAGTGGATGCAAACCCCACGAAAGAA
>NW_022196913.1:62205524-62207793 GCF_008632895.1 Mastomys coucha
AAAAAAAAAAAGCCCAGGAGATTCCAAAGCAATACAGCAACACTGTTTTGAGTGACTGAAGTGGCAAGCCAAGAAAAATGACAGATACAGCGATAAAAATGTGGGCTACAAGACGTGCAAATCAAGGAAGGCTGTGAGCTGTGGAAACCAAGCAACCTCGGGAGCCTTCATTCCCGCCCACAGATGAACTATTCTGTATCAACAGAGCGGAAGAACCTGGGTGGGCGGTGGGCAGGCGGGAGCGAGGGCAGCCTCCCTTGCCAGCGGGTGGAATCATTCAGGGATTAGAGTCTGGGTGACTGTCAGAAGTCCTCTCTGCTCCTGTGATAGGGTAATGGGGGTGGGATACCTGGGGACCTCCCATGAGGGCACACACACACACACACACACACCACACACACACACACACTCTTCTCCTTCCAGGCAGCTGTAACAAGACAATGACCATGGCCCAAGACCAAAATAAAAACAAAACACGTTTCCATGACAACCACTTCCGAGTCAGGTAAGTGGGAGTGACTGGGGGAGTTACTGTCTTCAGAGCTGCACAGCTCCCTTTCCCCTCCGCACATCTCCACAACCTGCTCAGAACTGGGAGGTCCAACCTCACATGTTAGGGAAGGGAAGCAGGAAGGTGTTAACTAGATGAAGGTTTAACCAGAGCCCTTACCACTCAGAAACAATCCACACTGGGGACAGCAAAACTGAATCTAAGAACTGCCAGGCTGGCCTGTGTTGTCACCTGTACCCCTTTGCCTAGACGGATTAACAACTTTAGTCTGCAGCAATATTTCTATAAGATGTGTGAATTTACATATATATATACATATATATACATACAATATACATATATGTATACACACACACACACACACACTTTCTTCCTATCACTGTCAGAATCCTCATAGATGACTCTGAATTGAGATTGTTCTGCTACTGGCTTTGGGAATCAGGGTGATGCTGTGCCGTACCTTGCTTGCCTCTTCCATCTTGGACTAAGAGACTAGGGAAGTGCTGCTAAGTCTCTTCCTCCTGCCTGCTCTCTTTGTTGTCTTTTTGCCTTCTCTCTTCCTCTGCATTATCTGAAGAAGGGATCCGAGGACAGTGCTCATCCTGTAGGATTGGTGTCATAACTGAGTCCCAGTGAAGCAAGATGGCAGGCAGCCCAGGGCAGACACAGGGAAGCTCTGTTCCTGGTACTCATGGGCCACATCTACTTGGTCAAAAGGAAGGATCTGAGGTGGAATGGTCATATCAAATAGGGACCTTGGAGTAAAGGTCCAGTAAAGCTGGACCTTGGAGGTGGCTCTGGCGCAGACCCTGGTCTATGATCCTGTGGGCAGAGAGCTGTCTTTGTTCAACTCCTGGGGACCCCCAAAAGAGTCCTCCGCTGAGTAGTATCCCCCTGTACATCTGGCAGTATGAATCCAGCCTGGGACTGGCTAACACAGAAACAAAACAGGCTGCTGCCACAGAGGTCTTTTAACCTTGGCTCAAAGACCCCAGCAAAGCCCAAACAACTTGTCCTCATTTGCAAGTTCTGAAAAGTGCAGCCAGGGGGACCCAGCAAGCACCTGAGTGAGCAGCAGGCTGGGGTGAGGTGATGAGGCACTGAGCCTGCAGACAGACAGGCAGACACACCTGCAGAGCTGGCTGGGTGGGGCTTTGTCCACTTCCTGCCATCACCTCCGCAAGGCAGGTCTGAACGCAGGCCCACCCCAACTTCACACAGGAACTCCCGTACCTGACCTTGCTAACTCATGTTAGAGAGATGAATGACAACGAGAGAGAGCATCATTACAGAGGAAAGCTTAAGCATCTACTGTATTGGAGTAGGTGTGTGTGTGTGTGTGTGTGTGTGTGTGTGTGTGTGTGTGTGTGTGTGTGTGAGTAAAGCATTACCCCAACCAAGGCCTGCTGCAGGGGCTGTCCTCAGCAAGAGGCCCCTGCAGTCTTTAACATCGCCACTCCTCCATTGTTCAGAGTATGGCACAACTTCACGTGTGTGGGAACCGAAGGCGAAAGAAAATACTGAGAATGAAGTGAAACTTGAAAGAGAGTACCGGGAGAGAGAACTGGAATCAGTTGGGGGTCGGGGTGCTGGGAGGCATCTCTGAGACAAACTAGAGACCTAGGACAAAGGAAACCCCCAGGAATCTATGAGTGTGACCTTAGATAAGACTCCCCTAGAGAAAGGACTGAAAGAGCTGAAGGGTTTGCAGCCCCTTAGCATGAACAACAATATGAACTAACTAGTACCCTCAGAGCT
>NW_022196913.1:62208196-62236542 GCF_008632895.1 Mastomys coucha
TTTTCTTTTGGAGGGGAACCTGGGAAAGGAGATATTGTAAATAAAGAAAACATCTAAAAAAAAAAAAGACTCCTAGCAACGGCAGATATGGAGCCTGAACCAGCCATCTCCTGTAACCAGGCAAGACTTCCAATGGAGACACTGGGACACCAACCCAGCCACAAAACCTCTGACCTACAATTTGTCCTACCTATAAGATTTTCAGGGATCAAGATGGAGCAGAAATTGAAGGAATGGCCAACCAATGTCTGGGCCAGCTTGAGACACTTGCCATGAGAGAGAGTGCCGCCACCTTAGACACTGTTAATCGTATTCAGCTTGCAGACTGGACCCTAGCATAACTGTCATCTGAGAGGCTTCAGCCAATAACTGATGGAAACAGATGTAGAGACCCACAGCCAGACATTAGACAGAGCTTGGGGAATACTAGGGAAGAGGGAAGGAAAGACTGAAGGAACCAGAGAGATCAAGGAGACCACAAGAAAATTTACAGAATCAACTAGCCTGGATCCATAAGGGCCCATGGAGAATGAACCACCAACCAGAGCTCATGCACGAGACAGACCTAGGTCCTCTGAACATATATAACAGTTGTGCAGCGTGGTCTTTATGCGGGACTCCTAACGAACGGCAGGACCTGGGGCCGTCTCTGACTCTGTGGCCTGCCTCTGGATCCTTTCCCCTAACTGGGCTGCCTTGCATGGCCTCAGCAGCAGAAGATGCACCTTGTCTTACCACACCTTGACAGGCTAAGGTGGTTTCCCACCCACGGGAGGCCTCCACTTCTTGGAGTAGGTAGAGAGGAACAGGGATGGAGAAGAGGGAGAGGAACAGGGATGGAGAAGAGGGAGAGGAAGCTGTGATTGAGATATGAAGTTAATTAGTAAATTAGTAAAAACCACTATAGGCATATCTATGGGACTAAAAGGTTCCAAGAACTTAGTCTGTATTCACTGAGCTTCTCATAACAACCCTTCAGCCTCATTTGCAGAAAAGGAAACTGAAACACAGAGAGGCAGAGCTCTGGACAAGTTCTGCCCCATGACAGATGTGCCAACTTTCTCCTGTCTGTCTGTCTGTCTGTCTGTCTGTCTGTCTGTCTACTGCTTTGTACTAAATCCAAATCTGTGTCCATATCTGCCTTCTCTGGATATAGAGTACAGCCTGGGAATAGAACCAGCAAGCAGCAGGGGCCTAGCACATAATAAGTGTGATTGTGACTCTGGAGGGCCACCTCAAAAGACCCAAGGCAAGCTCCAGACAAGTTCAGGGCCCTTTCCAGGTGTGAGAACTTGGAGGCCTAAATGTATGGAGCTGGAACCCCTACAGTGACAGAAAACAAAGCAGCCACTGCTAATCATGTGGTCCTCCAAGGGCCACCTCCCTTGCTTTTCTGTCACCTGCAGCATGAATGGCTGTGTCACACTAACCAGACCAGCTATTGGTTCTCCTCTCAGACACTTACTCAGCCAGGACTTCACCTAAGTGAGCTTTCTCTGAAAAGCCACCAGAGGTAAAGGTCACCAGGAGGCTTCCTCTACAACATCTGCCACTCCCCAGCTGGCTCTTGTGGCTCATGTTCGGTCACCAAGGCCTCTTCCTCCAAAAGATGGAGAAAAATGCCGCCGTCACCACATGGAAAGCAGATATCCTACCTGGAAGGATAAAACCTGAGACGTGCGTCAGGAGCAGTTTCCCTGTGAAAGGAGACTCTGATGGAAGCTCACATCCTTTTATATCTTTCAATGTTGGATGGAGAGGAAAAAAAAAAAACACACTCAGAAAGCATCAATTCCATCCTTCCATTAGCAGATGAGATGGAAGAACAACGAAGTCTTTCTAGTGGATGCAGAGTATCAACAACTGAACTAAGAGCTGAGAGATGTGGAAGCAACTGCAAGAATGGGCCACTCCCTAGACACACTCAACAGGGGTGACCTGAATTCTTAAAAAAATTACTCAAACACTTGTATTGATGTATAATCAAAATACAAAACAAAATATCTACATACTTTTAAGCCTATACTTCAAAGAGCTTTGGTAAGTATAAATATCTGCATCCACTTGCAGAATCATGACCATAATCCAGATATTTACCATACCATCATTCTTCAAGCTTTCCTCACACCCTTTGAAATCTCCCTTCTCGTTATCTCCCTCCCCATAATAGCTAGCCATTGATCTATCCTTCCAGTAAAGATTGGTAGCTTATGTTTTATGAAGTTTTTATTAATGTAATCAATGTATACTACTCTGAGCCTGGTTTTTCATTGCATAATTAGGTTAATACTCAGTATGCTGTTACGTGTATCAATAATGAATGCCTTTCTGTTTCTGGCTATTTTTTTCTTAATTATATGGCATTCTGGTTTGAATGTGTCTCTGAGACACATATAATTTCTCAATGCAGTCGTAGTAGAAAGTAAGGTCTCATGTTAAGCCAGCTTTCTGTCGCTGTGACAAACTCCCAAGACATTCAAAAGAGGAGAAAAGATTGGCCTAGGCACATGTTCTCAGAGGGTCCAGCCCACTGCTGGCTGGATTTGTTGCTTTGGAGCCATAGGGAGGGATGTCATCAAGGGGCATGGCCGGTGTTCATTCAGTTTTTCAGCTCCGAGTAACAGGAAAGCACAGGGACAGATGAAGGAGCCTCCAGGAGCATGTCCCCACCTCTGAAGGGCTCCATGGCCTTAGGATGGCACTGTAGCTGAGGATCAGGCCTTCAGCACTGCCACTGGAAGACATTCCATGCAGACTAGCAGGGGGAACTTCAGTTCTGAGGATAATCCTTCAAGGACCGATATAAGACTTTCTTGAACAGATAGCTTAGCTATGAGGATTTGGGATAGAGGGCTTGGGCCCTGGTGCAGGAGTTCAGATGTGTATTTTTCTCATTGAGACATGCTTTCTATGATTGGATCTCTCCACCTCAGACATTTCAAATTAGCCTAGCACTCTTTGATAAGTCTATAACTCATTGTATAAGTCTTAAATTGCCTTTCGCATTTAAACACGTTGAGCATTTGGACTTTATGGTCTGGATCTGAAAAGTCTGTTATTGAGGGATCTAATTCTTCATGGCGGGGCCACCTCTCACAGTAGCTCACTTGCTTCTAAAGAATCACTGTCTGCCCGGCAGGGCCCGGGGGAGTCCTGTGAAACCATCAGGTATGGATCCAATACTGCAAAGAGGATTTGTGTTAGCTTCTTCCAGGTACCCTTGTGCCTTCCTACTCAGAACCATTTGAAGTCAATCTATCTCCTGCAGCATGCCAAGAATATAAATACGAACCACCAGTGCAGGCTAAAATGCCTGCGGTGTGTGAGCCACAGGACAGTTTGCCGGCCATTAGCTCTTCTCTCTCCAGTATGCCTGGGTCCCGTGTATATCTTTAGATGCTTTTGTGCCATGACCACCATTCCTGGGTACGTGTGGGCTCTCTGTTGCAGCATCACAGATTTTGCCTTAATTCTCCTTCCGGAGTCTAAGCTGAGCCTCACAAGTGTTCCTGTAGTTCTGATTCACTACCAAGCAGATTAAAAAACGAACAAACAAATAAACAAGCAAGGGAGAATTAAAAAGAAATAAAACACCTTAAACTCAAAACCACCTCTCAGACTCAAGGTGAATCCACAGATGATCCTAGACTAATTTATGGGGCTTTCAGCTCTAATCCCATTTAGGACTTGAGGAATTGTCTCCAGTTTGCATCCAGCTGTCTTTCCAGTGCTTCTGGGCTAGTTTGGAATTCTGTCTCCCAACTGTAAGGCAGAGGTCGGCCTCCTACCCGGCCCTTCTCTCCTGAACCAGGATTTGTCTTGAATTTTGCAAGATTAAATGTTCAAAAATGACTTGTGAATCACAGCTAAAACTTCCTATCAGAGGGTTTAGGTATCTCCAGGCTATCATACACTTGGATAAGTTCAGGCACAGGCAGCTCCTGTAAGGCCATCACAATACACATGGTGGCACTGGCATTCAGAAGGAACAGGCAATCTTCTCTGGCATAAGGGGTACAAGGGATGCACTGAGGAGATGGCATCCAGGTTGAGCCTTATGTTTGGGATTCCAGGAACGCAGTGCCTCTTTGTACTGATAGGAGGCTGAGTCTACTCTCTCCCATCATTGTGAATTAAGTGTAAAGACCTGGGGAGTTGGCTGGAGATGCTGCGAAGTGCCAGTTGCACTTTGTTCTCACAGAGCCATGGGTTCAAACCCTGGCACAAATGAATAAATGTTAAACTATCATCACAAAAAAGGTACATGCTCTGTCCTACCTTCATCTGCCATTCGCATAGCATTAGTCAGGGTGTATATTGTTTCTCTCTCAGGGGGTTTCAAATGGCTGGCCTGGATAGCTTTCAGCAGGAAAAGGTTAAACAATAGGAGAGATACCACCCTAATCCCACACACAGGCACCTTTGCACATCCTACCTTGACTGATACATACAGCATTGTGCACCCTATCTTGACTGATTGATACATACACCCCTGCACATCCTGCCTTGATGGATACATACACCATTGTGCACCCTACCTTGACTGATACGTACACCCTTGCTCACCCTACCTTGACTGATACATGCCATTATCTCCATTCTCTTTACTGTAGAGAGACAATGGTTAGGGTGTAGTTAGAGACAAATTTAAGAAGCCTTCCAAATGAACTTCATTGCTTTGGGCTCTCAGGGCTTTGCAGTGCTTGGCTTCCCAGCCACTAGTGCACAGCCCATCTTTGGGAGAGGGCTCAGTGCCAAAGCAGTCCCTAGTGGCTTTGGAGAAGAACTTAAGTCAAGTCATTCTTTGAGCCTGAGAACTTTCCTAATGGCTGAAATATGCGCTCTGAGCATCTCACTGGCCTGTACCTAGAAGCCTAGTGAAGCCACCCGATCCTGGAAGGCATCTTTCCTCATTGTACATGTAATTAGAGGTCTCTAAGCTTGTGGTAGAAAGCATGCCGGAGACCCTGAGTTCACTCACCTGTTCTGAACAAGGTGACATGAAAAATCCCTGATTTTTCACTGACTTCAGAGAACGGGTAATGCTTTGGTAGAAGTGAGGGCATCACTAGAACCATTGCCCACAGTGGTCAAGTGAGGCCCGGCCCAGGTAAGTTCTAACCAAGCCTAATAAAGAATGAGGAATGCCTTAATTCCCTCCCATGCTGTACAGGGCCTAATCCAAGGCTTGGAAGTGAGCTGAGTCCCTTCAGTACTGACAATGTCTGAGGCTGAGCTGTTCTGGAAAACACCGAGAAAGACGCATGGCTGTACTCCTGTGAGCACTATGTCCAAAGAGGTTTTGTTTGTTCCCCTTAAAGAAAACAACAATATAATAACTTAATTAACATTGTTCCTAATGACTTAATTGGATTTAGCACTGTGCATAGTCATTCCGGCCAGGGACCTTTCCATCTTTTAAGCAGTTGGTAGGTAGAGGTCTCCAGTGCTTTGCAATTTACCTCATCCATCTTCTCAACTCCTGAGTAGGGGAGACCAAACCTCATCGTGTTCAGGTAAGTGCTTTACCAACAGCTTACCTGTGCATTCCGCAGAAATGACAGCAAGAAAGCTCCTTTTCCTAATGTATTTTTAACAAAGGCATTAACTAATCACATAATGGTTTACTTGGGGGCATCTACAAAGAAGAAATAAAAATCTATTCTTCATCTCTCAGTTAAATATATTTTTGCATAAAGAACTTAGATATAAGTAGTGTAATGATTCATCAAGTTGCTTCCTTCTCCAACTTCTATGATGAATCTGCATTCCGAGGAAGTCTGGGTAAATCCATGCTTTTTTGTTATCGATGGAGTGTGAACATCTGTGCTTCCTGAAAATGTCACAACAACCGTTTGGCCCAGGAGTTTATCCTCAAGAGCCAAAAGACTGTGTTATCTTTGAATGTCTCAAAAGAAAAGGGACGAAGAAAACTGATGATTCATGGGTCCCACGTTCTGAAGAAACTCTTAAGGATTGGGCCAAAGGCTTCAACATACTCTGCATTCAGTGAACCCTCTACTTTAGGGATTTCCTCCTTTAATTAGACAACATCCTCAGTATAATGGATTGTCTCTTTTTCTCACATCCCTCTATATGGATGCTGCTCCTGCTCCTGCTGGGCAGCTGGCTGGATGGCCAAGAATGCTTACCACACAAGAAGACCCAGATTAGAGCCAGGCACTGTCTCCTGGGCCTGTGCCCATGAAGGGGTGGAGACAGTCAGTCAGATCCCAGGAGCTCACCGGCCAGTCAGTCTAGCTGAAGCAGCATGCTGCAGGCTTAGTGACAGACATGGTTTCAAAAAAAAAGTGAGGCTGAGGGTGATAAAGGAGAATATCAGACATTTTCATCTGGCTTCCTCCTCATCTGGCCTCCACAAGCATGTAGCATGGTACACACACATGCACATTCACACTCACATGCACATACGCACATGCACACACATATAGACACAGACACACACGCACACACACACACACACACACACACACACACACACACACAAGGGCCTTAAAGCATTCTCATATTGGCTCAAACTACTGCTATTTAAATGATGGCCCCAAAGAAGTTAATACACCTGATAGCAGAAAGGGTGCTTTTTAAATGTACAGTTAAAATGTGCCCATCCTCTCTTTCTTTTATTAAAAGAGTCTTCTTCTTCATCACAGTGAAGTGGGGCTCGCAGGGCCAAAGCAGGCCACTCACAGAGCCTCATTAGCCTGGACAAGGACTAGAAGAAGAGATGTCTTATGATTCAAAATGAGCCAATTACAGGTCCAAGCACAGGCTAGGTAGATTTCCTTAGAGCTGCTAATGTGAAAACAAGATATTTGAGGCTTTCAAACCCATATTGTTTGCAAAGAGAAAGAGCCTATCTTCAGAAGACAGGCAGAGACAGCAGGCCAAAGGGTAAGAGATACACCATGCTATTCACAGAGAGTTTCCCCAGCTCCCACCAAAGCCTGGCTGTCTCAGAGGAGCAGGCCAAAGGGTGAGAGACATACCATGCTATTCACAGAGATTTTCCCCAGCTCCCACCAAAGCCTGGCTGTCTCAGAGGACCCTCAAACCTTATATATCAGTCTATCAATCTACATATCTATCAATCTACATATCTATCAATCTACATGTCTATCAATCTACATGTCTATCAATCTACATATCTATCAATCTACATAGCTATCAATCTATATATCTATCAATCTATATATCTAATATCTATATATCTATAATCTTTATTATCTATAGATCTACATCTATACCTAGATCTAGATCTAGACAGATAGATGATAGATGATAGATAGATAGATAGATAAATAGATAGATATCCTGCCTTGGATAAGCCCTCTTTCTCCCAAGTGACTTTTGGTCATCATTTTTTATCATGGCAATAGAAAGCAAATTAGGACACACACTCATGAATAAATACCATTGTTGATTCCAAAGTATTCACTGGGAAGGAGGAGAAACAGCAAAAAGATCAACATGGTTGTGAAGTATCAAAGTGTGTGTGTGTGTGTGTGTGTGTGTGTGTGTGTGTGTGTATGGGGGGAGACAGACAGACAGAGAGAGAGAGAGAGAGAGAGAGAGAGAGAGGGAGAGAGAGAATGATCAAAGGTACATAGTCCTATCATTTGAAGTCAGAAGTATTATGATGATAGAGCTGGTATTCTAAAGCTTTTCAGAGGTTTTTTTTTATTTGCAAAGCAAAAGTTGTGACCCCAGTCAGACTGGGGCTCAAACATCAACTTTGAGACCTCTCAACCGTGTTGATCTTTTTGCTGACCCCCCCCCCCATTAATACTTTGGAATCAACAATGGTATTTACTCATGAGTGTGTGTCTTAGTTTGCTTTATATTATTGTGGTAAAAATGATGACTAAAAGTCACTGGGGAGGAAAAGGGCTGATTCAGGGCAGGACCTCGAAGCAGGGACAGAAGCTGAACCAAGTTCGCCTGAAGCTGAACCAACTTCGCCTGAAGCTGAACCAACTTCGCCTACTGGCGTGCTCCCTGTGACTCTTTTTCACCTTGATTTTTTTTTCTTATAAAACCCAGGATTGATTATATATAAAACCGAGGATCAACTACTCAGTGGTGGCCCTGCCCACACTGGTCGGGGCCCTCCCACATCAATAAGAAAGGCCCTGCAGACTTGCCGAAAGGCCAATCTGATGGAGGTGTTTTCTCAATTAAGGATCCTTGTCTCCAGATGACCTGAGTGTGTGCTCAGAGATTAACCAGCTCACTATGTTTTGGAAACTTATTGAAATAACAAGGAATGAGATGCCACTTGGCACAGAACCCCAGTGCACAGTATTTAACAGGGATTTAGCAAGTACTACCTGCCTTGTAAGTAGTACTAAAATGACGCCATGGTAGCTACGCCAAGAGAACACACTCATCTATGCGTCAGCTGGTTGTCAAACTTCAGAAGGGCGCAGAGCTGCCTAACATTACCCTACATTCCCAGCCTCCTTTGCAGCTTGCTGGAGCCTGTGAGGTAATTCTGCTAACAGGCCATAAACAGGCGAGGCAGGTGACTTATAAATGGTTCCCACTTTCCTTACTGGTTTCACTGGCTGAACATAGCCATGCCTCACCCATACGCAAAATTTCACTATTCTAAGTATTGTGGATGACAGAATACCAAGCTAAATGGATCCTGGGCAGCCCCACTGTGGAGGCGGCACCTCAGTTCTGTGTTGCTTCTGTGGGAACTGGAAGCCAAAGCTGATGCACTTACACCTCTGACTTATGTAAGGCTTTGTCATGGAGGCCACAGTATTCCTTGAGAATATACAACTAATATTATAAATATTGTTTACACTTACTCCTCCTGGAAGGCCTTTAAGGAGATCGGGGATGATAAAACTAGAGCAAAAAGTATTTAAAATAGCTGAAGGTTACCACAAGAAATGAGCTCTCATTACCAAATGATATCTGACTCCTCCAGAGTAAGACAGGAAGTTGTAAATGAACATGGCCCGAGGTGGGGAAGGCAAATTGGGGCACCTGCCATCTACAGTGGATTTCTCCCGAAATCTCCAACTTTCTGACGTAGGAAGCAGAATCGCTTGGAGTTGGCTAGAAACCACCAAGGAAGTCTCCCGGGTTACAAAGCTCCATCTCTTGTCCTTTTCTGTGCAACAGAAAAACCAAAGTCCTGGATCTGACTCTAGAGCCACTTACAGACTGCCTCTCTCCACTAGAGTCTCTCAGTCTCTGTCTCTGTCTCTGTCTGTCTCTCTGTCTCCCTGTCTCTGTCTCTCTGTCTCTGTCTCTCTCTGTCTCTCTCTATCTGTCTCTCTCTCTCTCTCTCTCTCTCTCTCTCTCTCTCTCTCTCTCTCTCTCTCTCTCTCTCTCTCTCTCTCAGGAGCCATTTGCAAGTGAGGACTATTCACGTGGCATGGATCTGCAGGGAACAGACCTAGCCCAAATGCCTTTACTCCCAACCAAAATTAATGACAAGCAAAGCGGGATAAGAACCCTCTCGTGGCGGGAATGCTCACGGGTCAGACATCCTAGATGCTGAAGATAACGTCTAAAGCTATCTGGAGGAGTCAGCTTCAATCCACTGAGTTTCCTATTCTTGGAAAACTGGCCAACGGAGAATACACTTGCCAAGAACTTCAAACACGACCTTTACTTGGTAGCGATTGTTAGAAGCTATTAAGATGCCCCAGCAACGATAATATGATCCATGGTGACAATGTGCTGGAAGAAATGCCAGCCCTGTAAAGCCACCGCTCCCCCCCCCACACCCCCCTAAACACCCCTCACCCTCCCTTGCACTTTCAGAACCTAAAGAACCCATTTTCTCTCATAGCAGTTCTTAACTCTGCATCTTTCTCCAGTGTCTAGACATAAATGAGCCATTTGCTAATTGTTTAACAGCTTTTAAGGAAGGAGATGCGGGGGGGGGGGGAAGCGGAGAGCAGATGGGTATTTGCCTGTTTGTTTTCCAATTATCAACAGCCGGGCAGGTGCCAGAGAATAGGGCTAACTCCCCAGAAACCTATACCATTCAGAGACCCCTCTTTTGAGAGGCCAGTCCCAGGTCCTGGCTTCGAAAGGAGCCATTGTGGTTATCAGAACCAGCATGGCCGACAAACTGCCAGGGAAAGATCCAGGCAATGAGACTCCCTCCAGGGGCAGGGCCTAATTAATCTGGGTATCTGCGTTGAAAGAAACATCTTTACATCATATACCTTCATAGGCAGGGCTCCTGCATTTTAGGTACCATCATGGGCCGCAGTTCTGGATTATCATGTACCCGAGTGGGGAAGAGATGGGCATCAGGTGCATGGGAATATCATTGTCCTGTTTGAGAAGCAGTCCCAGCCAGGCCTTCCCCCTGGGCTCCCCTCTGAGCCCCCAAGACCTAAGCATCAACTCCGAATCTGCTGCTGTTTCTGAAACAGCTTTGCCTTCTAGGAGGAGAAACCTAGGCTGGCCCCCTGAATGGACGCTGATCACAAAATACCCTGCTGAATGGAGCCAAAGTCCTGCACCCTGGACTCTCTGTTCTAGCACTATCCTGTAAGCCTCCACCCAGCTATACAGGGAACAGCAGAGAAAGGAAAGGGGTTTGCAAATGATGTGCTCCAAATAAAATAAACACAACCAAACTGTGTTGACCAAAGGCTTTGCAAGCTCAGCTAGGATGAAGATGAATCCTGATGCTGAGCCCACAGCTGGGATGACTTTGTGTTTCAAATCTATCAGTCACCAAGACCAGGCTAGACTCCCTGATTTCTACACACGGCGGTCTTGAACAACACCAGTAGGTCCCTCCGTTACCAGCATTGGGTCCCATCCCACACACTCCCAGCCCACGTGAAGGCAGCTGAGTCCTAAACTGTGACTCTTCAATGGGGTTCCCCCAAATCTTACAAGCTGGAGCTCAAGCTTCTTCGTATCTTCAACTTGCTGAATGTGGCTGAATATTTCTCTATAATCAGCAAATGGCTCGCCTACATCTGGCTGCAAGAAAGAGCTGTCTGTAGTTGTAAGAGCTGCTGTGGGAGAAAATATCCCTGGCCCCTTTAGAGACTGCACACAGAAAGGCAAGGTGGGAGCGCATTCTCTATAGGCCTGGAGTTCCTATCAGGCCAACTCTCTGACGGGTGATCCACCACACTGACGCTCCCTGAGCCCCTCTGTGTACCTTGCTTTCTTTTACTCTTCAATCCCTTCACTCTTTTGGCTGAGTTTCCTAGATCCTGTTCTATTCGATGTATGATTCTTTTCAGCCATGCTAGGACCAGGGTTTTCTCTGAGACAACTGCCTATTCCTCCAAACCAGCGGGGTTGACCCTGCTCACTGCTCCCAAAGTACCCTGAACACCCCTTATCGTAGCAACAATTGTCTTAACCTACTGTTGCTATGACAAAATGCCTGAGGTTGGGTAACGTATGAAGAAAAGGAGGTTGTTCAGCTCACAGAGTCCCTTGGCAACCACATGCCCCGTAATTGTCATGGTAGTGGCATCACAGTGGGAACACATGTAAGGTGATAAAACATTATAATGCAGGAGCCCAGGGCCCAAGATGGGATCAGGTCTCACTCTTTACAGAATACCTCATTCTCGGAAGAACTTAATCCACATGGTTAACATTAATCCCGCCCAAGATCAGTGTACCTAATACCCTAATTACCTCCCATGGGGACTGGCCTGTTAAAGGTACCAAGAACTTGAGCACTGTCACAATAGAGATGAGTCTCCAAGCACATAAACTTATATGAGACAAGCCACCTGCTATAATCATAGTGGATTGCTTTTCAGTGTGTCTGCCTCTCTTACAAGTTCCACGAAAATGGAGCATTATTCCTTTTTGACCTGTGCAATGACTCAGCTTTTCAGCACCCTGTTTAACACAGAGGACATTGAGCTTCTGTAATACATGTGACAGAGCACTAAGAAGGTGACATGATACTTCCTCCTAGAGGCTAAGGGTCAGCGTCGGCTTCACAATCTGCAGTGAGCAGCAGCGTTGGCTTTGCTATCCACGTGACATCATCTGTCATCTCGAGACTACAAGCTTGTACACTGATCTTAAGGTTCTGGGGAGTCAGACCTCTACGTGGTACCTCTGGGGTTGAAATATTGGAAAAATCCCTGCTGTCAAGTGCTACTCCTGAGTATAAGCCTCCCTCTCCCTTTACCAGTTCTAGAAACCTTCAACCATCTTGGGCAGACACAGGAACAAAGCTTGGTCAATATGTCCCTCCCCAGGAAAGCTACCTGGTTCACGGCCAGCCTAAGAAGTTGGCTCTTTTGTCCTGCCTTCCCTGATTCTCCACAGCCATCAGGCCCATCTTGAAGAGATGGAGAATTCAACTGGAAAACAGAGACTGCTCACCTATGGTGATGCCAGGCCTGGGCTGGATTTTGGCCAAAGATTATTTTCATAAGTTTGACTTTAAAATATGAAATCACTTCTGCTTACACACACACTATGGTCTCATCTGTCTTCTGTTTTCCAGCATCAATGACCCCAAAAGGCCATAGCCCCCGGTGACAGGAAGTCAGTGATTGTAACTAGCTAATTCATTCAGTCACATTAGCTGAGCCTTTATTGGTATTCTCCAAAGCTTTGTCTGTAAGACCCAGACATCTTGAACCTGAATAAACAAGAGGCCCTGTCTTTAGGGGTAATAAGTTAAAAAAAAAAAATTGCAAACCTGACCAGATGGAAATATGCCCTCTGGAAGAAAGCCCCACTGAATACCAGTTTACAACTGGCCTCTGCTTCATTGGCCTTAAGCAATCAGTTCAAGGCTTATAAATTAACCATGTTTGATTTGTTACATGTACAGGGAACAAAGGCAGAAGACGGGAACACTTGTTCCAGGACCCAGCATCACCTGCTATACAAATGCTGTCATTGCCAGCATTCTGTGCTGCTCTGTGAGCACTTCTCCCTCTCAGGGTAGCCAAGGGAAGCTTATCCCGGCCAGGTGGGTGCAGTACAGGGCCTTGGTTAGCAGTGAATGCACAGGTAAGGAACGCGCACACATACAAGAACGGCCTTGAAGAACTGGTTCAGTTTAACTGGGGGGGGGGGGGAAAGGCTATTTAAACCTTTGGGGGTGAGTAGGGCCTATGGAGTGAGTGTACATCATTGGTCCAGGCCAGGGTGCTAGGGATGCCTCATTTGCATAAGGAGGAATTCCAGGTGCTGCTGGACATGACCTTATAAGGAGAAAGGAAATTTAACCTGGCTACTGGCTATGGCTAAGTGACCTCCTCTGGTGAGGTAAGAGTAGGGCCACAGGCTACTTGCATCAGGACCTACAGGCTCAAGGTGGGGGAGAGGGAGCAGTCTTTCTGCCGATCTCAGGATGAGATGTCCAGGGTTTGGACAGGCCTCAACCCTACTCTTGCTCCAGGCCTGCTTCCTCCCAGTCCCACAGCTTCCTGGTCCCACAACTCTGCTTCCTTGTTTTAATGTCATTGAAGTAGGTAGACCACATAGACCCAGGCAGAAGACCCTGAGCATCATGACATGCCAAAAGCCTTGTCTCAAGGAACCTTTGGATCTGGGATACCCACCCACAGCCTAAGTATCAAAGGCTTGACCCCAGTCTATGGTACTACTGAAGATAGTAGGAACTTCAGAAGGTACAGCCCAGAAGGAAGAAGTTAGATCACTGAGAATATGTCCATGGCGGGGGATATTAGCATGTCAGGTCCCTTCAATTTCTTTCCTTCCTTTTTTTCATGGCCACCATAGGTGAACAGTTGTCTTCTGTCTCATGGCAAGTACCTCCACGTTGAACTGTGCCTGCACAAGCCCAAAGCAATGGAGCCAAATGATACAATGAGACCTCTGAGGCCACCAGCCAAGACAAACTATCCATCTTTGAAAGCTGATTATCTCAGGCATTTTATGACAGCAAGAGAGACAAACATATTATATACGAACAACAATGTTTGATGAGCTATCTTATGTCTTTTTCTTTTGCTCCAGGGAAATAGTTGAGCAAGGCTGGAAGACATAGATTGCTCTCACTTATTCTGCCTGCTGGCAGAGTGGTTCTGGGGACGGGGAAGGCCTCTGAGTGTTTTGCTCAGCTCTGTGTAGAGGCCAGTTCTCTTCCAAAAATGAGGAGTTGTTGGGATGGAATTTTCCCAATATAAGTCCTGCGTAGTAACCAAGTCATCCACCTGCACCTGAAAGCAGTGTGTACTCCACACACAAGCCAACCTCCCAGACTACAGGAGAGCTTTGGTCAGCAAAGCTGCTGACACAATTCTGGGGCACCTGATAGCCCTGTGGGCCAGTTCATTAGACAGGTCACTGTGGCTCTGCAGCTCGGGTCCATCCAGGACCTGCTATGTCAACTCTCATGGCAACTGTCCACGTCTCTGGCCTCTGGGTCTCCGTGAAAGAAGATAAAAAGCAGGACCTGACTTTGAGAATGGCGTGGGGGTGGAGGAACAAGGATACATTTTCAGTGATGCCTGTAAACCCACAAACCTACGCATGTTGGGGGGTATCAGAGTCAAACCATTACTAATATCTGACTCTAATCAATTCTATCTGAGATCAGGAGGATGGAGGGAGGAGAAACTGAGATGTGCCGGCGCTTTGTGGACAGGATACACTGATTAGCCCTGATCATGGACAGAGTAGTTCTAACTTACACAGGAGGTCTGCAATTGGAGAGGGGGAGGATGCTGACTCCGTCCAAGACTAAAGCCATCTGCTTTATCTCTACTAGATGATATCGTCCCAGCTCCTAGCATACTGCTTGGAACACAGCAAAGCTTCCCATGATACCCACTGAGCAAATAAATGAACTGACCATGCCATGGCTACCCTGCTGCAGCACTAAAACACAAGACATGATCTAGCTGGCCTGTGCACCACAGAACGCACCAGGGGAGAGCAGCCATGGGCTCGATGACTCCGCTAAGACTGAAGAAATCAGCAGGGAGGATTTGTCTCAGGCTCGTGCCACCTGCACTGTGACAATCAGTCTGGGCGGCATAGATAGCACAATTATGTACACTGCAGGAAAGGGACAAGGGATGGGGCGGGGGCGAAAACGCTTGAGACCTACACAACAATGTGACAGGGCGGCGTTCTCTATAAGAGCTCACTAGCTGTAGGCTCTACTCTACAAAACATCACTGAAAGTCGCCGAGGCAGCTGAGGTGGGAAGTACCAGAGCTCTGCTTCTCCATCAATAGCATCAACTCCTAGGCTGTTTCTCCGCCGGGTCAAACTACGCATCATGCATCATTTTGACATTGCGCATCTCACTCCCCGCTTGGCCTTCAGCCACTGCAATCACACTTCCCTGTGTTTTCCCTCCTTGGCCAGAAGGTACCTGGTTTAGAGTCTGTGCCTTCTCCAGGGCAAGGCTTCCCACAGAGTACAGAGACTTGACAAACAGACCTGCAGTGATTTTTATAATAAGGCAAACAACAAGACCAACCTTGGATGTGTACGTGTGGCCATCAGATCCGCACACCATTGCTGACTGTGCCACAGGGCAAGGCTTGCACTTAACCAGATTTGAAGGTCCAACCCAGTGCTTGTGAGCCACATTCCCCTTCTTTTGCCTAAGGAAGAAAAAAGGGGATAAGTTAGTCAAAATTCTGCCCTCCTAGGTTGTTCTCGAAGAACACAGGTAAATCCAGACAGAAAAGCATCCATAAGACAGTAAGGGGTCCAAGGGACACTAGCCGGAACCCCCATTTGTTCCAAGTCATTAAGAGGCATCAGGAGGTTTTCTCTCTAAAGCATAAAATCTACCCAATAGCTGAACCAACAAAACTAAAACCTTGCTCACATGTAAAGAACATCACAGACATTTCAGAAACAATGGGAGAGAACATCACAGTGAGCCCCGGTACCTGGTTCAACACATAACACGTGTCTCGAACTCCCTCCCACAGCCTTACACACTCATGGGGGGCTGCCGGGCAGCTTCCACACTGACAGAAGGTGCTACTGTCGGGGCACTCTGTACAGATTTCCTCCAAACACCACCAAAAGACTCTTCCACAGCTGCAGAACACCACCTCTGAGTATGTTTTAAAGCAATTTCAGTAGAGATTCCAACTTGCCACTTAATGAAGGCTCTGTGGTAATGTCGCTTCCGCTGTTAACACAACCATGAATCCCCCCTTCCGCTTCAGCTCCAGTTTCCCTGTCTCACATTTGTCACAGAAAATGGCACTACCGTAATGGCTGCATCTACAAAAAGGACCCCATCTCTGACCCCACTGAAAGAAAGAGGCCTGCAGTTGGTGCCTCCCTTTCTCCCTTAGCTGAAGCTCATCTCTACGCAGTTCACTTGCGGTGGTGGCCATGACTCCCGCAGGCCAATGGCAAACACCTTTGCAGTGCCCACCAACCGGGCACCCTGCACTGCCCATTAATGGGACAGTTGTGATTCCCTTGCGGTGTTTGGTGACGCCAATCAGCCCTGCATGTTAAGTAGTATGTGCCCTCTGCAGCCAGGAAACACAGCGGACACTCAGCTCTACCACGTAAGCGTGGAGTGACCTTGACAAGATAGTCAATGCCAAAATCCCAATTTCTCATCTATAAGTGAAGGAAAGGAAACAGAAACTACTTCTGGTGGCTGTTACAAAAATCACAATGCGTTATGGTTTGAATTCAAAATGCCCCAACAGGCTGAGGTACTGGGGGCGGGGGGTTGCTGTTTGTAGGAAATGCCCCAATGGGCTGATATACTGGGAGCCTATTAGGTGGGAAATACCCCAATGGATTATGTACGGGGTCTCTGTAGGAAATGCCCCAGTAGGCTGATAGACTGGGAGCTAGTTTGCTAGTTGATGTGCTTTTAGGGAGTTATTGGCTCCTGAGGGCTCTGACACAACAAAGTAAGCTCTTAAAGGATTTAAATGATGATGCCATCACAAGTTGCAGACAAGACCTAATAGGGCGAAGATCTATAGGGAAGAGGCCTGTCCTCAGGAACTACATGTTCTGGTCTCTCTCTGTGCTTGTCTCCTTCATTTCCCGTCTGAGGAGCCCCTGTTACAAACACCTGTTTTCACCACCCTAATGTACTATCCTACCACGGGGCGAGCATCCCTAGAGTCAAACACTGTGGACTAAAACCTCTGCGTCCTGAAGCCAAAGGTACGCAAAAGCTCCTCCCTTCAAGTTGCTTTTCTCAGGTAATTATTTTTACAGTGACAATTATAACTAGTGCAACCCTCAAAACAAGAATCCATACAAGTGGCAGGTATTGCAATTGCTTTCCCAACAGATGAGACTCTAAAGAAAGCTGTTACCTTGCATGGAGATGAGATAAGCTGTGGGGACCGAGATCAGGAGGGTCTTTAACCACTAAAAACTGTGAAGGAATCAGCTCTGCCAGGTCCAATACCCCCACTCCCTCAGGAAACCTGTGGTGTCTGAGGTGAGCTACCCTCTTGCAAGTGAGAAGAATGGGGAGGGGGGAAGAGGAGGGGGAAAGAGGTGCCCAACAAACACTAACTGGTTCTTATACCACCTCACACATCCATTAGTAATTGAAGGGAGGCAGTGGGGTGAGGAGTGTGTGTTCGGAGAACTCCCTGAGAGCAACATCAAAGGGAATCCGATTGTACCCACAGCGTAGCCGCCTGAGGCAACCAGAGATCCAGCCTGAAGAGAAAACAGTTCTGAACCTTTCTGACCAAAGACTCAGAGAACAAAGTTCTATGTGGGTCTTTATCACCCAGGATTCACCTTGTTTGTTTTACTGAAGAGGAAACTGGAAACTCTGAAAGAGGCGGAGTCCTGTCTGAAGTCATGGATTTGATTGGTGGTAAGGCCTTGGGCCCTCAGAGAGTGTCCAAGGTTGAAGCTTTGCCTCCGACAATGTCTTAGTTACTAGTCTACTGCTGCCACGAAACCCCATGACCAAGGTAATTTATAAAAGAAGACATTTCATTGGGCTTACAGTTTGTGCATTTGGATGAGAATGCTGCCCCCACCACAGACCCATATGTTTGAATGCTTGGTCCCCAGTTGGTGGAATTGTTTGGGAAGAATTTGGATGTGTAGGAGGGGGAGTGTCATTGAGGAGTATGCTTTGAGGTTTCTAAACCTATGAATCTCAGTGTGGACTCACATTCTCTGTCTGTCTGTCTGTCTGTCTACTTATCTATCACAAAACCTATCATCTATATATCTTCATCTATCTATCATCTACCTATCTACCTACTGATCTGTCTATCATCTACCTATCTTATTGATCTACTAATCATCTATCTACCTACCAATCTATCATCTACCTATTTGTTGATCTATCTATTATTCATCAATCAATCATCTATTATCTATCTACCTATCAACTATCATCTACCTATCTTCCTACTGATCTATCTATCATCTACCTATCTACTTATTGATCAATCTATCTATCTATCTATCTATCTATCTATCTATCAATCTATCCTTCATCTATCTATCTATCTATCTATCTATCTATCTATCTATCTATCTATCTACCTATCTACCTACCTACCTACCTATCTCCAACTATCAGGTCAGGATATAAGCTCTTAGGTGCTGTGTCAGCATTATGCCTGCCTGCCTGCTTCCTTCCTTGCCTGCTGCTAGGCTACCTACTATGATGATTGTGGATGCTAACATCTGGAAACTGTGAGCCTTCAAATTAAATACTTTCTAAGTTGCGTTGGTCATGGTGTCTCTTCATAGTGATAGTAGTCCTAACCGAGGCAGATGTTTCATAGGGTTAGAGCTGAGAGCTCACATCTTGACTCTCAAGCAGGAGGCAGAGAGTGTAATGGGAAAGGTGCTATTCTTTTGAAATATAAAAGCCTGCCTCCAGCAACACAGCTCCTCCAACAAGGCCACACCTCCAATCCTTCCCAAACAGTTCCACCAACTGGGGGCCAAATCTTCAAATACATGAACCTATGGAGGCCATTCATGTTTTTGAACCACCACAACTTATCTCAGTCCAACCTAGAACAGTAGCTTTAAAATTCTTTGAGGACACTCTTGTCTATGCTGTTGGAGGTCTGCCTGCTTCCCCAAGCTACCTATATTGACTTTACCTCTCGGTCTTGGATGGAAGACATTCATCACTGGAATTTGTGAATCACATGGATTTGAGGGCTGCTATTATCTTCAGCAGGGCATGTCTAACTCATTCAAGGCCTGATTCAGTCAACCAGCACATGTACTCATGTGAGACCACGGCAGAGGAGCAGGCTTTCAGCACAGGGTTAACACTAGAGTCCACAATTTCTTCAACAGAGCACTTCCCATTTATCATCATTCACACAGCACATTGTCTGTCACTGACCAAGAGTCAGCAAAAAAACAAGGATACATGCTTACAGTTAGTTGATAGCCATTCTCTTAGGTTTAGGCCCCACAAGGCTGAAATAATTCCTATTCTAAGCTTCCAGAAGGAGCTACAAAGTCCTCAGGATTTCCCTGGAGTGAGCATGCCTTGGTATAGTGATGCTTCAGGAGAAATAAACCTCAGGGAGTTTAGCCAAAGGCCCGGGAGGAAGAGTGACCACTGCAAAGATGGAGGCAGCAATCAATCACCAGCTAATGACAAGTGTTCTATGTCTCTGAACCTGAACTTCACTATTAAATTAAAGTCTTGAATGGAGGCAAGGAGGCGAGGCTGGCTGGTACCTACTAGAGCTATGGCTCCTCCTCGCAATATTCAAGATGTCACTACCGGGTGGAGGTTTTGCCCGTGCTTGTCATGTAGCTGTCACTGTGCAGCTAACGATAGGCTCACCGAATGACAGATCAAGTACCTTAAGACTAATATTGATAATGTTACTTGTATGTATGTATGCGGGACTGACCGCTTGGTACTGAGTAAGTTGACTGGTGTCTGCTGGGGAAGATCATTTCTTCTACTCTCAGCATTCCTTAGTGACCCATAGTTCTTGGTGCAGGCTTGATGCTTAAGGCCCATGTCCAGTGCAGCATGTTTTTCTTGTTACCCTTGTTGAGCTCGGTGGAGGCAGCCACACTGGTGAGGCTTTATGGATGTAGTTTTCACATCAGTGAGAGACACAGCCTCACAGACATCTCCCTGACCCTTTGGCTCTTTAAGTCTGTCTTAGTCAGGGTTTCTATTCCTGCACAAACACCATGACCAAGAAGCAAGTTGGGGAGGAAAGGGTTTATTGAGCTTACTTCTCACATTGCTGTTATCACCAAAGGAAGTCAGGACTGGAACTCAAGCAGGCCAGGAATCAGGAGCTGATGCAGAGGCCACAGAGAGATGTTTCTTACTGGCTTGCTTCTCCTGGCTTGCTCAGCTTGCTGTCTTATAGAACCCAAGACCTCCAGCCCAGGGATGGCACCACCCACAAGGGGCAATTGAGAAAATGCCCCACAGCTGGATCTCATGGAGGCACTTCCCCAACTGAAACTCCCTTCTCTGTGATAACTCCAGCCTGTGTCAAGTTGACACACAAAACCAGCCAGTACACAGTCTTTCCATCCCTGTTCTCCAATATTCCCTGAGCCCTAGGTGTGGGAGTATTTTGTGCTTGTATTTATAGGCAATGGCGTGCACGCCCTACACTTTGATTGGCGAAGTTTTCTGTTATACAGACTGAGCAGGTTATATTTAGGGCTGTGTGTGTGTGTGTATGCCCACACATATATGTATGTCTATGTATGTAACAGTAGTTAATGAAGAGAGGCCATTAACTTGAAAGAGATCAAGGAGGGCATCGTATTTATTATCCCTGGAAACCATGGCAATGATCCAGAATGACTTGAGTCTGCTACTGGGGATCTGAACTCTCACTGGGAGGGCTCAGTCATAGAAACAGCTTTTTGGGAAGCAGGGCACATTAGCTCTCTACCTGCAGAAGAGAGCACTCGCCAGGTAGTCACGGATCAGCCTAGGTAGAACCACTTCAGACTTTGCCTCAGAGGCCAGGGAGACTTTAGTACAAAGACGATACCATTCCAGTTTCCGCTGGTTCCAGGGACTCTGGCACCCCTGTTAGGTGGGGGCGATCCCGAGTGTTGCTTATTTGAATCCAGTGATGGAAATGGCACTCGACCTGTGGTATTGCTCCAGAAGCCAAGAATGGAAAGCTATGTGCCACTGATGCACACCAAGGGGGTTTAGCCTCCCTGATGTCTGGGTATATCCTGATCAGTCCAGTCCCGTACAAATCATAAAACAATGACCGACTCAGTCAAGGCAAGTAACTAGGAATTCTTACTCAAGTAATTTAATTTTTTTTGAGACAATAAAGAGTGAGATCCAGTAAAAAAGTCTTGACAGAAATACTATGCCCCATGTCACAGATAGTGACAACCATGAATGGCACAGTCTTTGACCTGGAGGTAGGTCCTGTCAGCCTTTCCTTGGCCACCGGACTGACTCATCTCTGCCTGGGAGACTGAGAGGTAGCCCACCTCCTGTAGCTTAATAACACTGCAAAGAAAACCTTGGCCTATGAGGCCCCTACAGACAGACAAGCAGGACATCCACCACCATGGCCTATGAGGCCCCTACAGATAGACAAGCAGGACATCTACCACCATGGCCCATGAGCCCCCTATCGATAGACAAGCAGGACCTCCACCACCAGCACCCCTGTTATTTACTGAACTGCTTTCCCTCAGTGTTTCTGTAATAAGTCTAACAAATTCCTTAGCATTTGTTTCTGACAGACAAGAATGGTTCCTAACTACATACATGATCATGTGATTATTATGGACAACCCCCCCCCCCCCCGTTTCCTGTCTCCTTGGTTGCACTAGAAACTCTGAGTTTGGTGGTAAATTGCCACAGGCTGTCATAATAGTCTTACTATTTGTTTAGACCCAGTCACTAGCTTGGATATGTGCACATCCACATGTACACACACCCCCACACACACATGCACGCACTCATGCACACACACACACACACTCATGCACACACACATGCACTGCCTAGGACTCCCACCAGGTTTTGTTCTGCCCATGCCACACTCAGCTGTTCCTAGAGCCCATCAGTGATGGTTCTGGCTCATCAGGCCTCACCCTTTCCCTGACATATCTCACTCTTATCTACATTTCTCTCCTCCCCCCACCCTCCTTTCCTCAAAGGCTAGCTCACATGTCAGCTCACTGGGAAGCCTCCTGAGGCTCCTGCACAGACAGCCTTCACCATGGCTAGTAATCGTTTCCAGGTCAACGTCCCCAGACAAGCACCTTGACTCCACCTGGCTAAATAGTAAAGTCTACGTCTATTCTAGAAGAGCACAGGTAAGAGGAAGAAAGTATGAGAGCTGCCATGTTCCCCTCCCTCTGCCATGACCACATCACCCTCCTCACTGGGCCTGTGGGTTCTATGTCCTGCCAGCTATTGGCAACATCCATGTCTGTTCTACGTAGCATTCAGATTTGAGTTTGACAGTGGCTTCTGATCTTCACGACAAATGCCTATTCTAGTTCAAGTTTTTAATCCCGTGTCTTCTCTTAACCCTGTCCCAGCCCTGTGACTATCACACACACAGTCGATCATAGCAAGGTTTTTCCAAGACTACATCTTAGTCAGAGCCGCTAGTGACAAGTGACCGCAGCACAAAGTGGTGTTTCTATGTCTGTCTTCCCCAGGATACTGTAGGCTCCAGAAGGATAGTGACTGGCTCTTTCTTTCTGGTTTTTGTTTTTGAAAAGGCCACTCTTAATGTTCCTTCCTCCTCTGCCTGCCTCTGAGAGGAATGACTGCCAGTTTTTCAGTATTTTCATCATTTGTTATACACAGTCTTTTAAATATGTGAGAAATACTAAGTTTAGTGCCATCAATAAAGAAAGGTAAGCTAAAAGAGAAATGTGAAAAATGTTATCCCTCAGTGAATGCTACTGGGCTACACACAAACAGCAACCAGTTCTAACAAGCTCGGAGAGCTACCAGCACTGCATGTGGATACCATACTGAATTCACTTTGCTCTAAAAGTATTCTTTGGAACACACATCAGAAGACTTCTATAGAATGCACCAGCAAGCCCATCTATCCATACTTATTGCATGTGTGTGGACAGTTCGGCAGCCATGGATTCAATCACACACTTACAAGGTGACCAGGTAGACCAGTAGAATGGGCTGGCTAGATCCTGCCAACTCTCTTCCAAGTTGTTCCTATGCAGGTTCTCATAAATGTCACCTTTCACGTTTGGCTTTTCACGTACTTCCTATTCTTGCTTTGGACTCGGCTCTGCTGCCTCCCCTGCGCCCATCACCACACACCTGCAGCCAGGTGGTCCGATGACATCAGCTATGACCTAGCAATTCACTCGCTGTTGCGAAGTGGTCAGAGCCCACAGCATCAAGATGGCAGCGTCATTAGGTTTTCAGCAATAAATAAATATAGCAACATCATCCTGCTATATGAAATTCAACAGTTTCTGTCAAAATACTTTAATGGCAAGAGGGAGGGAGGACTGGGACTGCGTGGCAGAAAAAGGCACATACAACAAACATGTTGCCTTTTCTTCCAATCTCTGAAGGAGGGCTCTCTTGTTACTCACGTACAGCACACGACCACGCGTGAGTGTCTGTGATAGAACTGCTTCCCTCTGTGTGCGAACAGCTGCTGAAGGGGTAAAGCAACTCCAGAGAGGAAATAATAGCCAATGCACATACCAATCTAGAGGTGCAAATGCACCTCCTAGCTTAGGCACTCACAGTGACTCTCTAGGGGTGGCCGCCATTAGGACCGTTCACAGGTAGAAACCCCAACGTTGTTATCTAATCAGGCCCCATCACCAGGCTTACCCCCTGGCTTCTCTTTGTCCTCTGCTTGCCTGTCTGAGACCGGCTTGTCAGCTTAGAGGTGGGAGAACCCACCAATGGACCATCTCTCCCCGGTAATAACAGTGTTTGTCTGCTGTCATCAAAGGACTGCATGCACTCTGTTCTCATGTTAATATCAGACTGCCCATTCAAGAATAAAATTGAATTTGTTTGCAAAATCAAAACTAATTGGTTCTAAAACAGGGATGGGAGATACCCAGATTGTTGACACGGTGGCTATTTTGAACCAGAGACAAAATAATGAATGTTAATTGAAATGAAAACATGTTAACCATTGAAATAATCTGTCATGTACAATGATGCTGTGATTTCTCAGTTGTTAGGGTTATTTCCGTCATTATCCGGTGTTATAAAATTACACAGGAACAGCATAATGGCTTTTGTCGTTTATGAAAGGCTCCCACGTGACAGATTCTTCATCCCAGCATGCATGAGCTTAAGAGGTCCCCACTTTTCCAAGTCAAGAAAGTTCCAGATATGAGATTCTGTCCAAACAAGTCCAGATCCATTAATGGGGTAACAGAGCTACAGAAAAAGACTCACTCCATGTTAGGTGCTATGCTATGGTACTAGGTACTCAGTGTCTCCAGGCTAGGTGGTACCCTATGGTACTAGGTACTCAGTGTCTCCAGGCTAGGTGGTACCCTAATGGTACTAGGTACTCAGTGTCTCCAGGCTAGGTGGTACCCTATGGTACTAGGTACTCAGTGTCTCCAGGCTAGGTAATACCCTAATGGTACTAGGTACTCAGTGTCTCCATGCTAGGTGGTACCCTATGGTACTAGGTACTCAGTGTCTCCAGGCTAGGTGGTACCTTAATGGTACTAGGTACTCAGTGTCTCCAGGCTAGGTGGTACCCTAATAATACTAGGTACTCAGTGTCTCCAGGCTAGGTGGTACCTTAATGATACTAGGTACTCAGTGCCTCCATGCTAGGTGGTACCCTAATGGTACTAGGTACTCAGTGTCTCCAGGCTAGGTGGTACCTTAATGGTACTAGGTACTCAGTGTCTCCATGCTAGGTGGTACCCTAATAATACTAGGTACTCAGTGTCTCCAGGCTAGGGGGTACCCTATGGTACTAGGTACTCAGTGTCTCCAGGCTAGGGGGTACCCTAATGGTCCTCAAAGACGTGAAAGACAAGACAAGCCGTTTAGAGAAGCTAGAAATGTAAAGGGACAGGACTGTGATAATGAGAACAGCTGCTAAAGGTTTACTGAGGGCTTTCAACATGCCACCATTGATATGGATACGACCCCTTCCTAGTGCTAATAAGTAGCACGGCCCATGAAGAGCTCGAGAGGTGACAGTAATTGCTTCAGGCATTCTTTATGCACTGTCCCATTTACTCCTCACAACTGCTCCAAGAGGGAGGCAATTGTAGTAGAACAAGGGTAAATCTGGAGGGAGGAGGAGCAGGGAGACTTCCCAGGAGTAGGGAGACTTCCCAGGCAAAGCAGACCTGAGGCAACAGGGAGGACTCAGACCTGTCATGCTGTGCCTGCCCTCCAGCTGTGAGCTGGAAGGTATCCACTCAGTCATCTGGAAGGTCTTGTGTGACTTCATTCCACCCTGGGTGGTCTAGATGCAAAGGGTGAGGTTCACAAAGGATCTCAGATCAAAGCTCAGGCATGACCGATGGGATGAGCGGGCTCCAGATCAAGCAGACATCCACCCTCCACCTCCACCCTCCAGACAAGCCAGCCCCAATCGGAGCCAGTGGCATTTTCAAACACACAACTACTATTACTTTAAAAGTCTTAGGGTAGATTTGGGGCCAACCAAAAGCTTTGCATCTTGAAATCTGTGGTGGTTTGAAGATGCTTGGCCCAGGGAGTGGCACTATTAGAGAGGGGTGGCCCTGTGGGAGGAAGTGTGTCACTGTGGCAGTGGGCTTTGAACCCTTCCCCTAGCTGCCTGGAAAGCCAGTCTTTTTTCTGTTTGCCTTCAGACCAAGACGTCACCCTCCTCATCTAGACCATCCAAGGTGGGATGCAGCCATATAAGCCTTCCAGATGACTAAGTAGATACCTTCTACCTCAATGCTGGATGGGCACCGTATGATGAGTCTGAGTCCTTCCCATTGCCCCCATGTCTCTTACAAAAGTTGCCTTGGTCATGGTGCCTCTTCACAATGATGGAACCCAACTGTGGATCACTTTAACGTGAGTCTTTTTGATCTGTCTTTCACCTGGGCTGCAGGATGGCCAAAGCAGCCGAGGATGAAGCCCTCTCTGTACATGAGAGGAGTCAACAGCTCAGATTAGGATTTGTGAAACCACCATGCGAGCTGTACTTGTACAAGCAAACTGAAAATGAGTGAGAAGACACATCAAACCCACGGCACATCCTTGAAAGGATAGAGGGTGGGCGGAGGGCATGGAAAATTGACGCTGAGCTTTGCAGCTCTCTGTATCTTTCCATTGTTTAAATTCTTAGGACTGTATACTGTTCATTTAATCGGCCTAAAGCCTAAAAGAGAAATATATTTATTAGAGAGTTCTTAAAGAAACTGGGCTCACCCCTCCTGGCTTCTTCTTATTTCTGGAAATGTTTTTAAAAGCCAAAATTGTCAAAACAGAACGAAAATCTCCCAGTACAAGAAGGGAAGGTAGAGCAAAGTGCTCACTGGCACAAGGAGAAACCAAGAGGGGGATGTTCTCCTTAATATTTTGACTGTTTTAAAGATATCAAAGCTGAAGGCACAAGCACCCCAACCCAGGAATCCAGAGAGAATCTGCCTTTTCAACAAGCACAGGTGTGTGCCAGACACTGAGCAGAGACAGAAAGCTAAAGCCAGCAGTGTAGAAATGTGTTCTCTACAGTATCTCCTCAGAACAATCATTACGATCATGCACAGGGCAACTTAATCTCTCTGAGAAGGGAGTTCACTTGCAAGGGGCACTAGCTACCTCTCTGATTTTGTTTTTAATACTTATTTCAGGGGAGGCACAGGCCTCACAAGTGGCAGAGCAGCTGGGACAGGATCCTCTCAACCTCTATCTACACCTAGGAGTGACTGCAGTGGATCCTCAGCCCTCTCTGCCCTTTCTCTGTAAGCGGAGAGCTTGCCTTCAGGGAGTGCTCTAACCCAGGGACTCTGGTAAGATCTGCCATTTTCTCTCCGGTGACTTCCTAAGGCAGGACCAGCCAGGAGGCACAGGCCTCACAAGTGGCAGGAGAGCCTGGTCAGGTTCCTTTCTACCTCAGAGCACACCTAGGAGGGACAACAGATCCACAGCCCTCTCTGCAACTTTCCCACAAGTGGAGATCCTGTCTCTAGGGTGTGCTCTGACCTCAGGACTTAGGACGGACAACTGATCCACAGCCATTTGCGCCCAGGTTTTTCCAGAGGAGAGCTGATCTCCCAAAAGTGCTGACACAGGCTTACAGACCCACAGGAGGAACAAGCTCTAGTCCTAGAGACAGTAAGAACATCTAACACCAAAGATCAACATATGGCGAAAGATAAACGCAAGAATCCTACCAACAGAAACCAAGACTACTTGGCTTCATCAGAACCTAGTACTCCCACCACAGCAAGTCCTGGATATCCCAAAACACCGGAAAAGCAAGATTTGGACCTAAAATCATATCTCACGATGGTGCTAGAGGAATTTAAGAAGAACATGAATAACTCCCTTAAAGAAATACAGGAGAACACAGGTAAAGAGGTACAAGTCCTTAAAGAGGAAATAAAAAAAAATCCCTTAAAGAATTACAGGAGATCACGAGTAAACAAGTAGAAGCCCTTAAAGAGGAAACACAAAAATCCCTTAAGGAATTACAGGAAAGCACAAACAAACAGGTGAAGGAATTAAGCAAAACCATCCAGGACCTAAAAATGGAAGTAGAAATAGTTAAGAAATCACAAAGAAAGACAACTCTGGAGTTAGAAATCCTAGGAAAGAAGTCAGGAAACATAGATGTAAACATCACCAACAGAATACAAGAGATAGAAGAGAGAATCTCAGGCACAGAAAATACACCATAGAAAACATTGACACAACAGTCAAAGAAAATGCAAAATGCAAAAAGCTCCTAACCCAAAACATCCAGGAAATCCAGGACACATTGAGAAGACCAAACCTAAGGATAGTAGGTATAGGAGAGAGTGAAGACCTCCAACTTAAAGGGGCACTAATATCTTCAACAAAATTATAGAAGAAAACTTCCCTAACCTAATGAAAGAGATACCCATGAACATACAAGAAGGCTATAGAACTCCAAATAGACTGGACCAGAAAAGAAATTCCATCCGCCACATAATAGTCAAAACACCAAATGCACAAAACAAAGAAAGAATACCAAAAGCAGTAAGGGAAAAAGGTCAAGTAACATATAAAGGCAGGCCTATCAGAATTACACCAGACTTCTCACCAGAGACTATGAAAGCTAGAAGATCCTGGGCAGATATCACACAGACCTTAAGTGAACACAAATGTCAGCACAGATTACTATACCCAGCAAACTCTCAATTACCATAGATGGAGAAACCAAAGTATTCCATGACAAAACCAAATTCACACAATATAT
>NW_022196913.1:62237264-62237865 GCF_008632895.1 Mastomys coucha
TTTACTAAAGCTCAAAGCACACATTGCACTGCACACAATAATAGTGGGAGATTTCAATACCCCACTCTTTGCAATGGATAGATCATGAAAACAGAAACTAAACAAAGACACAGTAAGACTACCAGAAGTTATGAAATAGATGGATTTAACAGATATCTATAGCACATTTTATCCTAAAACAAAAGGATATACCTTCATCTCAGCACCTCATGGTACCTTCTCCAAAACTGACCATATAATTGGTCACAAATCAGGCCTCAACAGATACAAGAAGATTGAAATAACTCCTTGTATCCTATCAGGTCACCATGGACTAAGGCTGCTCCTCAATAACAACATAAACAATAGAATGCCCACATACACATGGAAGCTTAACAACACTCTACTTAATGATAACTTGGTCAAGGAAGAAATAAAGAAATTAAAGACTTTCTAGAGTTTAATGAAAATGAAGCCACAACATACCCAAACTTATGGGACACAATGAAAGCAGTGCTAAGAGGAAAACTCATAACTTTAAGTGCCTCTAAAAGAAAACTGGAGAGAGCATACACCAGCAATTTGACAGCACATCTGAAAGCTCTAGAACAAAAAGAAGCAA
>NW_022196913.1:62237892-62238695 GCF_008632895.1 Mastomys coucha
CAAAAAGAAGCAAATTCACCCAAGAGGAGTCAAAGGCAGGAAATAATCAAACTCAGGGCTGAAATCGACAAAATAGAAACAAGAAGAACTATATGAAGAATCACCCAAACCAGAAGAAAATCAACAAAATAGATAAACCCTTAGCCAGACTAACTAGAGGGCACAGAGACAGTATCCTAATTAACAAGATCAGAAATGAAAAGGGAGATATAACAACAGACACTGAGGCAATCCAAAAAATCATGAGATCCTACTACAAAAGCCTATACTCAACAAAACTGGAAAACCTGAATGAAATGGACAATTTTCTAGACAGATACAAGGTACCAAAGTTAAATCAAGATTCAGATCAAGGATCTAAACAGTTCCATATCTGCTAATGAAATAGAAACAGTCATTAATAGTCTCCCAAACTCCTCAAACTATTCCACAAAATTGAAACAGAAAGTACTCTACCCAATTCATTCCATGAAGCCACAATTACTCTTATACCTAAACCACACAAAGACCTAACAAAGAAAGAAAACTTCAGACCAATTTCTCTTATGAATATCAATGCAAAAATACTCAATAAAATTATTGCAAACCGAATCAAACAACACATCAAAACAATCATCCACCATGATCAAGTTGGCTTCAACCCAGGGATGCAGGGATGGTTTAATATATAGAAATCTATCAACGTAATTCACTATATAAACAAACTCAAAGAAAAAAACGATATGACCATCTCATTAGATGCTGAGAAAGCATTTAACAAAATCTAACATCCCTTCATGATAAAAGTCTTGGAAAGATCAGGA
>NW_022196913.1:62240692-62241174 GCF_008632895.1 Mastomys coucha
CGAACAACAATATGAACTTACTAGTACCCTCAGAGCTCCCAGGGTCTCAACCACCAAACAAGGACTGCACATGGAAGGGCCTGATTGTTCTGGCAGCATGTGTATAGTAGAGGATTCCAAGTTCGATCATCAATAGGAGGAGAGGACCTCAGCCCTGTGAAGGTTCTGAGCCCCAATGTAGGGGAATGCCAGGGCCAATAAGTGGGAGAGGGTGGTGTGGCAGGCATGGGGAGGGGGAGACAACAGGGGTTTGTTTTTGTTGTTTTTGTTAGTTTCTTTGTTTTTTGGAGGGGAAACTGGGAACGGAGAAATTTACATGTAAATAAAGAAAATATCTAATAAAAAAAAAAATAAGTGGGAAAGAGCCTGGAGCACATAGGCACAGGGGAGAATTTCCTGAAGAGAACACCAATGGCTTCTGCTCTAAGATTAAGAATTGACAAATGGGACCTCATAAAGTTGCAAAGCTTCTGTAAGGCAAA
>NW_022196913.1:62241386-62294536 GCF_008632895.1 Mastomys coucha
CTGGAAATTGGACATAGTTCTACCAGAGGACCCAGCTATACCACTCCTGGGCATATACCTAGAAGATGTTCTAACATGTAACAAGGGCACATGCTCCACCATGTTCGTAGCAGCCTTGTTTATAATAGCCAGATGCTAGAAACAACCCAGATGTCCCTCAGTAGAGGAATGGATACAGAAATTATGGTACATCTACACAATGGAGTACTACTCAGCTATTAAAAACAATAAATTTATGAAATTCTTAGGGAAATGAATGGATCTGGAGAATATCATCCTGAGTGAGGTAACCCAATCACAAAAGAACACACATGGCATGCACTCTCTGATAAGTGATTATTAGCCCAGAAGTTCAGAATACATGAAGTACAATCCACAAACCACAATAAATTCAAAATGAAGGAAGACCAAAATGTGGACACTTCATTCTTTCTTAAAAGGGGGAAGAAAATACCCATGGAAGGAAATGCAGAGACTAACTATGGAGCAGAGACTGAAGGAAGGGCACTCCAGTCTGATATAGCTGTCTCCTGAGAGGCTCTGACAGTACCCAACTAATACAGAAGTAGAGGCTCACAGCCATCCATTGAACTGAGTACAGGGTCCTCAATGAAGGAGCTAGAGAAAGGACTGAAGGAGCTGAAGGGTTTGCAGCCCCTTAGGACGAACAACAATATGAACTAACCAGCACCCTCAGAGCACCCAGGGACTAAACCACCAAGGACTGCACATGGTGGGACTGATTGCTCCGGCAGCATGAGTATAGTAGAGGACTGCAAAGTCGATCATCAATGGGAGGAGAGGCCCTTGGTCTTTCGAAGAAGGTTCTATGCCCCAGTGTAGGGGAATACCAGGGCCAGTAAGCGGGAGAGGGTTGGGTGGCGAGCAGGGGGAAGGGGGAGGGAACAGAGGTTTGTTCTTGTTGTTGTTTTTTGGGTTTTTTTTTTTTTTGGAGGTTAAAGTGGGAAAGGAGAAATCATATGACATATAAATAAAGTATCTAATAAAAAATACATATTTCAAAAACACCAGAGACACACAGAACACTAGTTTTAAAACAGTTTGTGTGTACATTAAGAAAAAGATTGCTAACCTAGCTAGGCATAGTGCCTGATGTCTGTATTCCTAAGGCTTAGGAGGTGGAGGCAGGAGGATTGTGATTGGTGACTTTCCTTGGCTATGTAGGAAGTGCTGTGATGGTCTAAGCTCCCTCAAAATGAACAACACACACACACACACACACAGAGAGAGAGAGAGAGAGGGAGAGAGAGAGAGAGAGAGAGAGAGAGAGAGAGAGAACAAAAGGCAGGATGCTTGGTTATAACTCAGACATCTGGTGGTTCATAGTTTGGGACATTACTTGAATCAAGGTCTTCTTAGACTTGCAAATCACATATATTTGTCCTGATATCTGGCCAGGGTGACAGCTTCTAGCCTGACATATCCTCAGTATTTCCCAACTGGGTGAAGAAGATCAACAGCCTGACTGGTCATATAAATGCCACCAGCCTTCTGGAGACAACGTAAGAGAGTGACAGATCATAGCCAATGGCTACAGGGCTCTGTGGGGCAGAGACTAGTACGGCTGTCAGTTAAAAAATCATCTGGCTCCCAAGCTTGGCTGTCAGAGCGGACATGAAAAACCTACACGTACGTTTGTTCTCTACCTTCCCTGCTCCCGCCACACACACACTGACAGGCCTCAAGTACAATTGTTCTTGATCACGAAAAACTGCCAAGTCAGCAGAATGCGAGCTATCTGATGGGGCTGAAGAGACAGCTGACTCAGTCTTGAGAGCACTGGCTTCTCTTCCAGAGGACTGGGGTTCAAGGCTCAGTCATATGGTGACCCACAACCATCTGACACCTTCTTCTGGCCCCTGTATATACGACACACACGTGGTTCACAGGCATACATGCAGGCATATCTCCATACACATAAAATAATGCCAAAAAATTAAAATTGAAAAAAAAAAAGCTATTAGAGAAAAAGTGTGAACAGAGTTGACATTTTCTTATTCTCTTAGGAAAAGGGGTTTTAAAATCCACTTCTTCCCAACTGTGGAAAGAAAAGAAACTGTCAATGTTGCCTGCTGCTCTTTCTTGGTCTAAGAGCAGCCCATCTTTAAGCCTTTGGACTCTAGAAGAACTCTTGGCAATCAACAAGTAAAATGGTGAATGTAACAAGCAAGCCCAGGGCCTGCTGATGCCATGACTGGCCCTGGCGGCACTCCTGTCCCGCCTTCCCTAGGACAGGATGATCAGGAGGGGTTTGCTGACACAACTCCAGCTAAGGGGTTGTAAGCAGAGAGAGGTCTGTGCACCGGGATTGCGAAGGCCTGTGCATTTCCACCCAGGGTTTTGCTGTTACAATCTTAGAAAACATTGGCTTGCACTTCTTGGGGCCAATTAATTATCATGAGAGGAACATATGCAAAAAAAAAAAAAAAGAAAGAAAGAAAGAAGGAAAGAAAAAAAGATGCCTGTGTTTGTTTCTTGGTCACCAGCAGCAGAGCACCCTGTCCTGGTAGGGGCTGCACATGATCTGCCTTAATATGGATAAACTCAGCCAAAAGGAGGGGTGGCATTAGTGACAAAAAGGAGGAGTGGCATTAGTGACATGACAGGCTTTTTAAAAACATTTTATTTAATGTCCATACCTATAATGGGTTTTTAATCAAATCCACCCTTCTATCCTTTATTCTCATTTTTTTCCCTCTCAACGTCACATGGTTTTGGCTTTCTCGTTTTGTTTGTTTTGTTCTGTTTAATAACTACCAAGTCAATTTAGTGTTACCTGTCCATGAAGGAGGTGAGACCATCTCCCGTTTCTCCTCGGCAGCTATCAGCTGCCAACATCTCCTCAGATAGCGTGGACTTCAAGAGCTCCTTCCCCCTGTTCATAATGGAATCCTATCTGGCTTTCTCGTGTGATGGTCTTAAGAAAGCTGCCCTAGCCACAGTGACCAGTCATGCCTGGCTGATACTGGTTTGCCACAGACATCTACCTCCAAAGGCTCTTCCAACCTTTCTTCCATGATGATCCCTGACCCTTGCAGGGGAGGAGTATGATACGGACGTGCCGCTCAGAGCTGAGCAGACCACAGTCTCGGAGTCTCTGCACTTTGACCAGTCGTGGGTCTCCACATTAATCACCAATTAATACAAACAGAAGCCCCTCTAGTGAAGGTTGAGAAATGCCCTAATCTTCAGGTATGATAATGGTCACTACTGCCCCAGTTAGGGCTACTATTGCTGTGATAAAACACTATGACTAAAAGCCAATTGGGGAGGAAAGGATTCATTTGGCTTACACTTCCTCACTGCTGTTCATTGCTGGGGCAAGTTAGGCCAGGAACTAAATCAGGGCAGGAACCTGAAGGCAGGAGCTGACACAGAGGTCATGGAGGGGTGCTGCTTACTGGCTTGCTCCCATGGCTTACTCAGCCTGTTCTCCTATAGAGCCCAGGATCACCAGCCCAGGATGGCCCCACCCACAATAAGCTGGGCCTTCCCACATCAATCAATCAATAGTTAAGAAAATGTCCTACAGGCTTGGTCTTATGAAGGGAGACATTTCCTCAGTTGAGGTTCCCTCCTCTTTGACGACTCTAGCTCCTGTCAAGTTGACATAAAACCAGTCAGCACAAATATACTATCCTTTTCGCAGGTTACTAGGACTAGGTTCTCCTGTAGGGCCTAGGACCTAGCCAGTCCTGGGTTTGGGGCCCAGGTAATGTTTAAATAAGTTGAAATGGAAAAAGCCGAGTAGAGGAGGGATCTGGAGAAAGAGAACCAACCCTAAAGATCCTTAAAAATATTTTTTTTTGGAAAATTAGAACTGTGGAATCTCCCTAAAATATATACATAAAGAGGTTCCAATGGCATTATCCTACAACAGGTGGGCAGTCCCTCACCCAAACACAATAGGCCATCTACTATTTCCTTTGTTCCTGGCAACCCCAAGAGCTGGATGGAAAGAGCCAATTATTGGCTAAAGCCAGTGTAGAGTTGAGAGAAAGGCTGTGGAGAAGCCACACTGGTCCTAACTGAGAGCTTCATCCCCATTGGCTGGAGTTGATAGTTAAAAAAATGCTACCAGGGAAGGAGGGTCATAAGCCATCTCACCCAGCCACAAACACTGTGAGATATGGCACTGACTGGATGATAAGATATACCCATTGGTACAGTTGTGGTGTAAACGCTATGAGAGTAACCAGCCTTTTCCTAATTGTATTCAAAGCCCACTCCAGAAGACAGGACTCACACGACATGTTTAAGAACAACCTAGTCTGTGACATGGCGTTTGAGTAGCACCCAGCCGCTGCACACTACTACCCACAAACCATCAGTACTGGGTCATTCTCCAGAAGTACATCATGAAGGAAGTGCATCCCATCACCTGTACATGGTGGCCCTGGGTCTGAGAGCTTTCTTTACAGGTGGTATTAGATGAGAGAGGGCAAAGATGAACAATAGTGTTTCTCATCTCTGTGATCCTTACTAGTAGAGAATTTCCTGGTTGAAGTTTTCTGAAACTAAGCCGGCTCCATTGGTTTATACGTAACTTCCTTCGGAACTCCTCCCTGCCCCTTCCTTGCGGGGAGCTCACTTGCCGTTCTTCTCAGAGAATGTCTCAGGTACCTCTTCATTTACCTTTACACATGTTTGCCTGGTGTTCCTGGCTGCCTACGCGTGAACACATACAGACACACACACACACATATCACATGCCACACCACACACACACAAACACGCATACCACACACCACTTGCCCCTTGCCCCACCATACAACACACATTAACACATACCACGCCACACATACAACACACACTACACATACTAGACACACTACACATACCATACACCACATACCCCATGCCCCATACCCAACCTCACACCACATACACCACACACAGACATCACACCACACACAGAGCACACCACACACATACCACATACCATACATTCCATACATACCACACACCACATAGCACACACATCAGATACTTTTTCCCAGTTGTTTCACAAGGATGCTCTGGCATATGTTGGCACAGCTGTGTCTGTGTGTCTCCATGTTTCGGAGTAAGAAAACCTGTGCCCTCTGCCAGAGGAGCCAAAGGCATTGATGCTGGCTGCCTCAAAAGGCTTGAGGAGGGAAGCTTCTAATTCTGCATAATTCGGAAGCCCCTGGAAGAGGCGATGTCTTTATGTCTCCCATGCTGAGATCAAGTACACCAAGCGTTCTGATGTGCAAATCTTTAAGTTGACTTTTCTCCATGAAAGGGATTGACAAGATGGGACCAGAAAGGTCAGTGAGAGTGAAATGCTAGTCAGCAGTGGACCGGTCTACACTCCAGTTGTAGGGCACCGTGTAGGAGAAAGCGCGGGACAGACTCTGGTGGTCAGCCTACTTACCACACTGAGCTTCTAAACAGAAAGCATGGTGCACCGTGCTCCTGAGCATGCCCAGACGTCGGAACACTAAATTCTGAAGCAGCATGAGTAACCCGAAGCTCGCCTGCTGCTGAGTCTGCAGTCTCCCGGTCCCTCTTCGCGTGCTTCCTCTGCAGAGGGGCTCGGGTGTTGTGAGTGCTCACCATCTAACCCGAGAGAATTCGCTGAGCAGTCACAGTTGACAGGCTTCTACTATGTAAGGCAGTGGCTCTCAACCTTCCTAGGGCTGACACCCTTTCCTACCATGCCTCGTGTTGCCGTGACCCCCAGCCATAAAATTATTTTGTTGTTACCTCCTAACTGTTTCATGTACGCGATTGCTCAGTGCAGTAAAGCAGATGCTGTTCCCAGAAACCATCTCCAAGGTGGTTCTTCTTGGCACACTTTACTGACCCGCGGGCACTGCAGTCTTATGGGGATAGCCAGTAAGGACTACAAAAGCTCACTGGGTGGAGGGCTTGCCCGTGACCCCACGCTCTGCTACAGCCGTCTTTACCCCTACCACTCTGAGAACCAGCTGACACAGTGTTTGCATATACCACCAAAGGGCCCCCCAAGACGATCTCCAAGGCCCTCGCAGTGGCACCACTTTCCTTCCTAACGTCAGGGGGGGAAACTGGTACCTGGGGAAAGTGCTCAATTGAAGAGCGGGTCTAGGCAACAGTCCTATCCCACATGGCTCAGTCTACTTGGTTTACAGATATGGTGGGCTCACAGGGGGTACAGAGTAGTAGCCACAGTCCCAAGGCCCCTTGGGGAGGTGGGCACCCCATCTGACGGCCCCTCGGGGAGGTGGGCATCCCATCTGACCGTCCTCAGTTCTAGGCTTTTCTATCAGACTGGTGAGATGCTGCTGATGCCACTCCCAGCTTTTCTGTTGCTAGGTAGGTGAGATAGCCTCAGGTAACTATTCACCACTTTTCTTAGGAGCTGGAAAAGCAAATGCCATAGGCCAAGGGATAGTCCAGCCTTAGAAAGAGAAGAGTCTAGAGTCTCCAAGTTTCCTGGTGGAGCAGTCCTTAGGAATGAAAGCTGAGCATTTATGAGGGCTCAGCGGTGGGCAGAACCATGCAGGGCTTGGCACGGACAACGGGAATGGAGAACACCAAGTGCCGGTTCCTTCCCTTAACTCTTCTCTTGAGGTGGGTGCAAAGGTCATTCCGCAGCACCAGGAGGAATGCAAACCAGCAGCTCTGAGAGACAAATGACATCTTGTCCCACGGCTCCAGAGGGAAGTTGACCTTTAAGTGTGTCTAGTCACTATGCACAGAGACAGGATGGGCAATGAGACAAGAACCTGGAGAAGTAGGTCACAGGTCATACAAGGGCCGAGCCCTGGAGAGAAGTAGGTCACAGGTCAGACAGGGTCAGAGCCCTAGAGAGAAGTAGGTCATAGGTCAGTCATGGGCAGTGCCCTGGAATCAAGTTCTCCCGGGAGAATAAATTGTCATTGATGCATGATGAGTTCTGTACAGGAAACATGGGGGAGTGGCCCTGTTCTCAGGTCACAGGAATCTTCCCCTCAGACACCATTTTGTGTACTGGAGAAGAGGCTCTGACTCTAGATAGCAGGTGAAGCTAGAAGACGTCTGGACACCTGTGAGCCAGGAAAAGCTCTATTATCAGACCTGGGTTGTTATGGCAAACTCTGACAAGGCAAAAGGAAAAGAAGACGGCTCCGAGGAAAGCCCTGGTCTTTTCAGAGAAAACCTGTTACCTGAACAAAAACTCTGGTGGGATCCGGACGTGAGCACTGTTCTGATGAGAGCTCAGGTAGAAATGGAAAACATGCTGCCAGAAACGGGAGGGGAGGTCACAGTCCTTCTAGAGCGGCAAAGAGCTTGGCTGACCCGTGTTTATGATTTAATCCTTTTGGGAGGTAGAACCAGAAAACACTGACAGTGGATATTTGGCTGGCAACATACAAAAACCAAGCACTGAGGGATTAGCCTACTTCCTCCTGATTGCTCTATGTAGCATGATTTAAAGTCTGAAATGTCCATTGGAAGGCATCTGAACTTGAAGATCTGCAACATTCTTGGCTTGTGTGAAGAGAGAAAGCTAAAAGTCTGGCTAAAACTCCTGGTTAAGCAGAGAGTAGGGGTTATATCATGCTAACAGAAACCAAGCACCATGAAGGAAATGGGGAGATTAGCTGTGAAAATAGAAGCCAAGAGTTATTATACAAAATGTCCTCTAAGAAAGCATTTGAGCTACCTCCCCATCTCGGCTCAAGGTGCAGGAGCCCCTGTAGGCCTTGGGAACCACCACAGAGAACTATCATTAGATTAGTGTTCATTAACGGATATCCCATAAACCTATAGAGTGGATCCAGAGGTGTGAACTGCCAGACCAGGGATTCAAAGGCAAGAACCCTACAGAGTCATTCTGGGAAAGAATGACTTGGGAAAGAATGTACTTGGTTCCTCGAGGCCCAACCTTTTCCCAGCAAGGCTTGGGGGCGTGGGGATACTATGATCACGTGAGTCTAGGAAGTGAATTGCCTGACCCGGGGAACCTCTGATAGGAGCTGTCCAAGTGGACCTTCAAGTCAGAGCAACAAGTTCAAAATGATGTTGCCTTTAAAAAATATGCATTATTATATTGTGTGTGTATGTGTGTGTGTGTGTGTGTGTGTGTGTGTGTGTATGTGTGAATATATATACATGCACACAGATGTGTGTGGCTATGCATATGGAGGCTTCAAGAGGGCCTCTGGGTCTCCTCTAGAATTCTCGATCTAGTCATTTGAGGCAGGGTCTTCCCCTGAATTTGGAGTTGAGGTTTCCTTGCCTAGGCTAGAAGCCAGCAAGCCTCAGATCCTCCCTTCTCCACCTGTGGTTCTCTCTGCTCTCACGGATCATCATCGGCCAGCCGATACATCCCATGAGGGCAATGGAAGCAGATGATGAATTGGGTGGGTGGATCCAGAAGCCCTGTGAGTATGTAAGGCAAATGATCATGGACATTTATTTGGGGTGATTAGACCTATAAAGGTTTAGGGGACTGAGGGTAGGAACAATCAGGATGGGCAAAGGTCCGTGTCTGGGGGGCTTAGGGTACTAAAATGCCTCATTAGCATGGGGGAAGCATTTCAAGAATCTCAGGTGCTAGCTAAGTGGGTTCTTCTCAGGAGAAAGAAAACTGATCCTGTAATCTAAGTAAGGCTATGTGACATTCCTCAAAGGCGTGTGTAGGGGCCTCGAATTCCCCAGGCAAGGTCCTTAGAATTTCCCAAATGAGGTCGGAGAAGGAGAAGCCCTGCCAATGGAGGGAGTCCTCCATAGTGCTGCTGAGCTCAGGGGGTACCTTAATTAGCAAGGTTTTTCCCACATCCTCCCAACTCAGGGTTAGGATGAAAAGCATGTGCTCAAACATCTAGTTTGTTATGTTGGTGCGAGCTCTGTTGTCCCCTTTATATGGTTTCTTCTCTCTGGAAAGGAATGCTTATCAAGTGCCTTAGCTCTGTCTTTTCAGGAAGTGTCTGTGTTCGTTCAGACTCAGGAGTGAAGAGCAGTCACCCGAGGATGCGTGGTACCTAGAGCCTTACCTGTATCCAGTTGCATTTTCTTGGCAGTATGGAATCTGACTTTAAAGTTGATAGTGAAATGAGTTGATGACTATTGTTATAAAACAAGTAAAGACAAGAACTAGGGAGATCCAGGGTTAGAATGGAATACAGAGAATAAACGCATTTGTTGCCTCTCCATCTGGGAACTGAATTCCCAATGCTAAAGAATCTGAACATGGGGTATCTGGGAGGTGATTGGGGACTGGAGAGTGGGACTGGTGGCTTTATTGCTCTTTATTCATTTTTTTATTTTTATTTTATCTGTGTGAATGTTCTGCTGACATGTATGTACACGCATCATGTATATGACCAATGCGCACAGATGCCAGATGATGCTGGAGCTGGAGTTGGTGGTGGTTGTGAGCTGCCCAATGCAGGTGCTGGGAACTAAACCCAAGTCCTTTTCAAGAGCACCAGGTGCTAGTAACCACTGAGCCTTTCTCCAGCTCTGGATTAGTAACTTCAAAAAGAGGCTGGGGAAGGGTCAGTGGCTTCTCCTGCCATGTAAGGGCCTGACAAGAAAAGAACCTCTAAACACCAGGAAATGGGTCATTCCAGGCACCGTACCTGCTGTGGGTTTTACAACTCGAAGAATCTGAGAAATAAAAATCTTTCATTTATAAGCTAACCAGCCTCTGCCCTTCTGTCACAGTAGCAGGAGAGATGAAGGCAACCAGGATGCAATCTAGGACACTGCGAATTTGAACTTGTGTAATCCTGAGATCTCTAAGGATGACAGTTACTCCTGTCCCATCTCGACGCCCTTGGGGAATCTATCACCTAAGAGACTAATGTTTACTCCTGTCCCACCTCGGCGCCCTTGGGGAATCTATCACCTAAGAGACTAATCTTTACTGCTTGCTCATTACATCTTGGACCCTGTGCACTCTGCACGGCTTTACTTACTATGATGTCATGGTGTAGGGTTTAGACTCATGAATTCATGAGTAGAGATTCAGAGCAGAAAAATAGCTTGAGGGTAGAGAGCCTGTTCCGTGTGAAATGGATTTGTGGGGAGAATTATCTCTTAACATCTGTCAATATTGACACAACATGCCAGTGTCGGTCACTGTATTGCCGGAGTCAGTTTCCTTACCTGCTCTTAAACCACTAGTGAATGCTAACAACTACTATTGACTGCTGCTGTTCCCTTTTCTGTCTTCTACCTAGCTTTTAGCTCCAGCTGCATCTGCAAAAGTCACTCCCTTCTTAGGATTGCAGTTGTGTGTAGTGGGACTGTTCGATTTCTCCATTAGAGTCACACACACACACACCACACATACTACACACATACACATACCACACCACACCACACCCACATACACACATACTACACACCACATACATTACACACCACCCATACACACATATCACACAAACACACACACACTACAAATACACACCACACACATACACACCACACATACATACAAACACATCACATGCTATACACACACACTACACATACCACACACACTTCACATACATACATATCACACACTACACACACCCCCCACACAAATACACACACACACACACACACACACCTCCAGCAACTCTCCCATAGCATAGAGTCTGCCTTAAAGAGTAAGAATTCAAGGAAATTCAGTCTTTTCTAAAGCACAGATTCTTCTTCTTAAAGCTACACAGATACATCCTACGTATCTGAGAGCAAGCCTGTGTCTGCGGCCATCAGGGCACTATGTGTCAAAGCCCTGCCTTCCTTCTGGGTTCACACCTTCCATTGCCTTTTCTACCAGTACAGGCCGCCCTATCCTCACTTCCTTTGGAACAGCAGGACCCTTCTCCTTCCTCCTCACTCAGAGGCCTGTGCCTCTGTTCCCTCTACCAAGAATACTGTCCCCTACTCTTGCCTGTGTCACGAGGCCTTCCCTCTTCAACTGAATGGAAGTGACCTGCATGGAACCCTGCGTCTTAAGTTACAGAACACTTATCACCCATGATTAGATTTTTAGTTGCATTCTAACCATCTTTTCTAATAGACTTTAAAATCTTCAAGGATAGACTGCAGCCTTTTATCACAGAATTCTAAACACACAGCGTGGTGTCTAGAGGAAGGTACCTACATATGCTTGTTGAATAAAGGCATCATTACAAACTCTAATGTAGTAGTGTATGAATTAATACCCTTGACCTTACATACCATCACACGCGCATATGAGCTATTGAAGGAGTCACTGCCAGAAAGAGCTAAGCCCTAGCTTTCACCATCCCCGTATTTCCCCATGATCATTCTAGTACACAGCAAGAAAATGGATCTCAACCCAGACAGGAGAGCAGCCCCACCACCTTGTCTCCGCTTTAGGGTTTCTCACGGCCATGAGATGCTAAACCACAGCCGCCTCTCCGTCAGACCAGAATCACCCATTGGAGTTTGCCCTGGGACACACTGGAAAGCATCAGAAGTGAGGCAGGCCGCCAGAAGTCCTTTTCTCACCTGATAATGGAAGCATACGGGTTCAATGTGGACCCGTGAAAAGCATCACTCAGGAGTAAGCATTGGACCAGATCCATGGTCCTCAAACTAATTAACATCACTCTCTTGTTCCTCTGTGCGTGAGGGCCTTCCCTCCGCGCACCCTCTCAATGAAGAACAATAAAGACAGAACATTAGCTTGAGAACATTCTATTTTAAACACAAAGTCCTTCTAAAGATAGTCTTGAAAGCCCATCTAGCTCATCCTGATCCCATCTTCTGGCCCAAGGATCTGTACGGTCAGTGCCCAGAATGGATTCTACTAGTGTCTGATGCCCATAAGAATGCCTTTCATGGTTCACTGGTTGGATTAAGCTGCTGTGAAACGTCAGAACTGAAAGCAGAGGAGTGGGGATCCTGATGAAGATCAGCGGGCGAAAGTAGATTTATGATAATACAGGAAAAAGAGCGAATTGAAGGAAACCAAAATAGGAAGGAGGGAAAATGTGAAACTTCAATCTTATAACTTCCGTTCATGTCTTTTGAGTGACTACATGTATCAGGCTTACCTGACTGCTAACTTGCCCCAACAACCTGTGTCCTCAGGACGGGTGATGAGCATTAACTGCAGCTTACCACAGGGTGCTCAAACTTGTTTATTTCACAATGAGCAGGAACAGATGTGTGAGTGTGGTCACGTGATCCACACCTGTGTGCCCTCAGCAGTGACAGGATCCCACAAGGAACCCATACCCCAGTGATTATCTATTCAAAATGGCACACCCACCTCAGCCCCCCCCCCTTTCTTTTCCTCACACACTGAATTCTGAAGCTAGAGATTTGCCACCAGGTATATTGCTTAATAAGCAGAAACAGAAGCACCACCTATGCTCCCAACATCTGAGGCAGCATTCAGAGCAGTAACTCCCTGAACACTGCCATCAGACGTGGAAGCAGGAAATGGGAGGGTGGGCGTCCTTATACAACCCTGTGCCCCACAAAGAAACCAGTCATCTCAGCACCACAGAGGCTGGGCTTCTTAACATCTGGGCGCATGCACATCCTAGGAAGCCAACCATAAAGCATCCTTCATCTCCTGTAGACAGGAAACGGCTCAAAGAAAGAATGACGAGGAGCCAGAGCTTTAGTCAATGGGATAGATGAATACACGTTTGCAGTGGAGTCTGAGTTTGGAGTGGAGTCCTAGAAAGGAGCTAACAACGAGGCAGAGGTCTTGCCCATGAGGGCCACACCCCCCCAAGCTGCCTCACACCAAGCTCTGAGACTTACCAGGAGCCTGTGACAGCTAAGCCTATCGTACCCAACCAGTTTCAGGTGGCATTGAGAGTATGGCTTTTAAGAGAAAGGGGGGGGGGGCGTCAAGGAAAGGCTATACAAGGGTGCCACAGTTTTAGAAAATGTGCTTTTGTTAATTAAGAGCATCTTTGTAGATCTGGATACATCTTTCCGCAGCCGCCGGTGACTGTTACAAAGTTACGCAAGTGGTCAAGTGCAGGAAACAGGTGGAGTAGGGTGCCCACTCCAAAGAGACCATCTATGATGCAACTCCTAATCCCAGGCTCGGGAAATCAAGGAAGAAGGGGAGGGAAAATGATCAGAATCACAGGACCAGCATGCCTACTGGGAGTTAGAATATTCTATACATGGCAGGGAAGCTGAACCCATGAAACCTCAATGCTGTGGTGACCTTAGCAAGACCTGTAGAGTGACACTACCAGTTGACAGAACATCGTGATGAGGGAAAGTTACAGTCCCCACCCCGCAGCTGCTGAGGAGGGGAGAATCCATTTTCTCTAGAAATGAACTCCCGAAAGGATACCCAATCCAAAGCGGCCATCCTGAACACAAATACATACACAGAACATCAAATAAATTCAGGAGGGTGCATGCATGTGCATGTTTGTGTATGTGTGGGCGGCGGGGTGGGGGGCAGTGGACTGTTCTGGCAGCCTGGGCCCAGGTGAGTGACAGGCCTGGAACCCCGGAGCACCCAATGAGCAATCTTGTTCACAAGGGACTGCAAGAGTTCGGTTGGTTGTAACTCCTGGGACCTTGGCTCACTCAGGTTTTAGCCCCAACCCCCTACAGCAGCCCCAGCAGGAGAGGTATATAATATTGGTCAAGCCCTCTTACATGCAAATAAAGATTCTCAGCCCAAACCAATGAGAGATAACTGGTGTCAAAATCTGAATGACCCCCAAAACTGTATATACATATCCTATCCAGGGAAGTAAAAGTGTGCGAAAGATCTACTCTGTTGTCTGAGCCTTTTGTTCTAAGAGCTATAACACATGAGAAGAGGTCTGCTCTCATGAAACTCGGCCTGAAGCTACGCCACACTCCTCCCTGGCTAGTCGGCCTCTCAGCCCAGCCTGACCGGACTCAGTGCAGGGCAGCGAGGAGAAACAGAATGGCCTGGAAGACAGGAGACGGCTCCGTGCTTGCTCTTGGGCCATAGATCTCCATGGAAAGCCTCCAGCATTCAGGCCCACATGTGTGTGTGTGTGTGTGTGTGTGTAACGATAGGAATTGAAGAAGTCTTGAATTTAAGAGGGAGATGTGAGAGAGGTTGAAGGTAAGAAGGAGGGGAAGAAATGATGTAAATATATTACTCCTGTATGAAGTTCTCAAGAAACAAAGAATTTAAACAAAACCATTAAATCTTTGTGAATCTGTCTTGCAATGTGACCACGTACCTCACCGTGCAGTGTCTGCCTCACATGCTGTCCCTTGCTCCAAGGGACGAAAAATTCCATGCAATTATTCACATCTCTGACATAAATTGCTTTTTACTCTCTGCTGCCCCTGTCAACAAGCTTGGGGCCTGCAGTCTTGCAGAGGAAGGGAAAACAATGGGCTTGGGCTTGAGCTACAAGTCTGTGCCCAGGGAGGATGCCAGGAGCAGGAACGGCTGCATCCTGGGCACGGATGGACAGTGTCTCTGTTGTAAGATCGTACAGGTTTAAATGAACTCAGCATCTCTCCCCTTAAGGGACATGGGCTTTACATGAATACTTTTGGAAAAAATCTCAAAGGAGAAGAAGGGACCTGGACCAATGGGTGTGGACATAGAAGGGAGGAAATATGTTTAATACAAGCACCCAGATCAGCTGCTTGATAAGGGCAAGTACTAGGAGAAAGGGGTCAAGGAGTCTGCACGATGGGACCTCAGGGACCAGGAGAACAGTAACTGTCCCCTTGAAGATCATCTTTGGGTACCTGCTCCCAACTGCATCCCTAGTGGCTGCTGTGTGACATAGGTACAGGGTCAGGAATTGCACACGGATGAAAACCTGTCCCTCAATGGCCATGTGCAACTGGGACAATTATTTATGGAACCTGAGCAGCAGCTTTGGTCACCTGGGGGACATAACACCGTCCCGCCAAACAGCTGTGAGATCCATCCATGCAAACTCTTTGAAACACGGGTTGAAAGCACCCAGCCAGTCCTGGGTTGAAACGTTGAGCTTCCCCCTCCTTCTCTTCCATGGTTTGTACTTGGCATGAGGTCTGAATATACAAATCATGTGCCTTTGCCAGATGACAGACCGTAGTGGAGACTTTTCTGTCTACCAAAGGGATGGACCCCCAAGAGGGTGAACCCAAACTTAGCTATGGTGGCTTCATAACCAATAGACCAAGATCTTCCCAGACCTGAATCCTGCTCGTGAAGATCCTCTGAGCTTAAAACAGAACCCAAGGTAGCATGTGGTCCCTCACAGGAAGGACCCAAGCCCCATCAGCGCAGTTTCCCAGTAATGAAGGTGGTCTCCAAGACACGGCAATGCGCCTTGATGCGGGAAGCATCAGAGCCAGTCAAGCACCCAGGAGCCTGGCACCTTCCAAGCGGCCATGTGCCTTCTGAGCCTCCATGGCTATGTGTATGTATAATCAACCGGTTCAAAGCCCCTGTAGCGGGAGGCAGTGCTTTGTTGTAAAACAAAACTGAGATGAAATAGCCTCGTCCTTTCAAATATCCTCTGAGAGTTTGGTATTTGAGGCACATCCTGTGATGTGTTTCTCTCTGACCTCAAACACTTTGATTCTTTTTATTCAAGTTCACATAAAAGAGAGAAAACTCTGAGATTGGTCTACTGTACCCAAAGCCTCGATGGCATCTAAATTCTTTTGCTGGAGTAGAGAATTAGTTGTTATTCCAGATAGTAAGGAAGCGGAGATGAAGGGCCATTCTATTAGAGGGGCCCAGGCCTCTGGGAAGTTGGGCCGTCTCTTTCACTCCTTACTTAAAAATAGATGAGTTCCCACAGCTCCCCAAGGCTTTGAAGGGTCCACTTAGATATTGCAAGTTCCATTCTGACGTCTGCTCTCCCATTCGCTGCACTCCAGCGGAATCAGAGAATGTGGTTTGTCTGGAAGGCCCCAAACAAATGCTTTCAATTTTCCATTCTCCAAATGAAAATCAATGGTAAGAGAGAGGTAAAAATCAATGCTCAGCCCTCTGCAGGGAGCCCCCACCTCCTCTCCCTACCCCCACCTCCTCCTCCTTCCCCCACCTCCTCCCACCTCAACAGAGCAGCAGATTTGAAACAATGATCCCCACCAACAGAGATACCCTGCTGCCAGAGCCCTCTGCTGACTTTGTCCCCTTGACAATATTCTACTTAAAAATACCCTAGAGGATTAAAAAAAAAAAAACTATGACAAGAATGAATAATGAGATGTTGTTCTAACACATCCCTTCCCATTGCTAGTAAACTCAGTGACAAATGGAGTCTCTGGCATCCCAGGATGGAGTCTGACTTCTTTGTTCCCAAGGTATCTGCCTTATGGCCATGAGCTATAAAATGTATAGTCATTCACAGTCTCAGATTGTCCCTGTCCCCAGACAACTAGTGTGCAATTTCTGTCACCCCAGATAGGTCGTCTATATCCCTTATAATTCACTTGGCCCCAGAAGGGAGGAAATGGAGATGTCACACTATCTACTTGAGTGCGATCCTTTTCGCTATTTGATTATCATGAAATTGTTTGATATATTAATAGTTTATGTGTGTTTATTGCTGGATAGTATCAATTACAATGGAAATGCTACAACTAGTTGATTGAAAGGCTGGAGAATCTTAGAATTTAAAATGAGGGCGTTTAATAGAAATGTATGTATACTGTATAACTTTTACTTAAAGGACATAGAAGGTCTCTGTAAGGAGCCAAGAATGTAGACTAGCCAGTTTCAGAAACCTGTTGGCCACAAAGGCTCCCCCTAGTTAGGTCCAAGAACAAAAGGCAGGATATGAGCCATCTGGGTAGTTCTAGGAAATGGTCAGCCATAAAGTGAATAACATTGACCAGACCACATTTTTGTGCATAATGAGTGTGTGGGACATTTTACTTATGACCCTGACTCAAATAGGGGCTGGGTCTCTTTAGAATTTTCCACTGTTCTCTTGTTATGTTTCCTTGGTTACCCCTTCACCCCCCTAGTTTGTGGTTTTTCCCTTTAAATACCCCTTACTTCTTGTGTTCGTGGTCGAACCCCTCTGGCCTGCCAGGCTATGAGTTCTACCCAGGTCTGGCCTGAATAAACCTCATGTGATTGCAGCAAGGTCGGTCTCTCCTGAGTTATTGGGTGGTTGTGTTATCCCGAGACTTGAGTGAGGGTCTCCCCAGCTATGGAGGTCTTTCAGATAACTTCACCTTGAGTTCTTACTGTGACTCTAAATGAAGCTGATACAAACATGCATAAGTTACTTTTCATGTATATATGTAAAGTAAACCCTCTGAAATATCTTCTCCCAGCATGCCTGGACTTAAACATACAAACACACACACTTGCTATGCCACACTTAGGAAGTCTTCATCAAAGCTAAGGACGGAAATCTCACATTATTTTCTTTTGAATGTTTTATAGACTTATAGTGTGAGTGTGTTTACAAATGTGACCTACCTCTCAAGTTAAATTTTAACACAGCATGTTATGTAATTAAAAACTGGAAGCGTGGTTTTCAGTACCATAAAGTATTCATGTATAAATATCAACACAAAATGTATGTAGTATATGGACTATTGGTTAAAAAGTCTTGACAAAAACAAGTCAATAAGCCAAGCCAGGGGCTGAAGGGGTGGCAGTCAGTAGCACTGGCTACTCCTCCACCACATGGTTCCTAGCACCCACATGGCACATGTTCCAGTGGATAAAATGTGCTCTTCTGACTTCTGAGGACATTAGGCTCACATGTGGTGCAAATATTTACATATAGGCAAAATGCTAATATATATAAAAAAACAAATTTTAACAAATAAACAAGAAATGGAAAACTAGAAGACTAGACAGAACATACTGAAATATTTTAGTAGCTGTATTTCAACAATATGGCCACTACCTACTTCCTATTTATTTTTAATATTTTCTAGAATAAGCATCCCAAAAGTAGATCGAGAATTTTTAAGTCATCAAAGAGAAGCCATCCTGAACTCATGCAGGACTCTGTGGTGCCCTAGTGATCCCCTGGAGACTGAAGCAGGAGCATATGGCCATGAACCAACCTCTTCCCATACCCACTGCCTTGCTTAACAGCAGGAAGAAGTGAAAGAATTCACAGAATTCTCTGAGAAGGTTGTGAATAGAGCGGAAGGGTCCCCTACAGGTCATCTCACCAGGTTGGGGGAGATTCCAGCGGAGGGAGGTCTGATTGGCCACTATCCATCAAAACTGTTTGGCCAGCCTTGAAATACTGTGGACATAGATCTGTGCTCCCAGGAACTTCTCTATCTACTTGAGCTCCACGAGCTATCCAGGGTCCAAAGTCCCTCATCTTGTCCTCTAATCCACTTTCAAGCCAGCCTACATCTGGGGTCTCCTCATCAACTGGGGCCTCCAAGCTGCCTCCTGGTCTGTCAGCAGCTTCTCAATGTCTAGAAGTAAGATTTTTCCCCTTGAGCTGCAAGGGGCCAGCTTGGCTAGCAGCCTTCTTTACAGATGTTTTGCAGAATAAAAAAGCACTTCCCTGATTGAGGAATAAATAGAGTTGTCAATAATCTGTCCCAACTCTCGGGGACCCCTGAAGTTTAATGTGGAAGGACAGATGCTTCATCTGGGAAGGCATCCAAGGCTCTCTGAAGAGTTGCACGACTGGCTACTATCGCGGGCTGTGAAAAGCCACTTCTGAGAGAGAGATTTGGTAAAACAACCACAGTGACCACACACACAAGCCCCCTAGGGCCAGGCCACCTCCCCAGGCCTGCTAAGAAAGAGGCTGCACCATCTTAGCCAAAGAACATTCTGGAGTTGTTTTCTAGTAATGAACAGGCCCTACTATCCGAGAGGCAGTCGTTATCTCTGACTTCCCTGTTACAGATCACAGTGTGGCAGCAGAAATGTCACCACAGTCCTTGAGACCCCGCTCAAGGGCTTGAAGGCAGCACCCAGCCTGGGGAAGGGATAGGAAACCCAAGGGGAACTTGCTTCTTTCTCAGGAGCGTATGCAGTTGGGAGGGAGGCTTCCAGCTGAACTTCCAGACCTATTCAGACAATGGTAGCTATTACGATAATTGTTTTACTAATTGCTAGAATGGCTGGCACTGGCATTAAACCACCATGATACACCATCACCTTTATTGAACTTTCACACAAAATGCGCTGTCTTCACAGTAAATCCATTTAGCAGATGAAGAGATACAAATTTCGCCTCCCAAGTATACACAGGCACAGGGGATCTAACAAGGGATCGAACCCGTATTTGTCTCATCCCTAAATCTGGGCACAGAGCTGTTATAATTCCACGGACACTGTGGAGGTGGCGACTGTACTTTCCACACAAGCTGATGGTGGTGCTCAGAGCGCGCTGTGCCTAGGGAAACACCACGTGCACCTGGACATACATGCCTGACCACCGAGGTGGTCTCCTTGGGGGTCTCAAACGCATTTGAATGTAAGGCTAAAAGTCTCTCATTTGGTATTGCTGCAAACTCCAGGGAAGGGCATGTGAGGGATTCTCCAGCATATATATTCATGTGTACATACATACACATATGTGCATACACATATACAGGCGATGAAATGGTTGAACAACCTGGAACATTATCCCCAAGAGCATTCTGTTAGTTGCTGCTAATGGGGCTCTTCTATCCTAAAGCAGAGAAATCACAGGGAGTAGGAGGACTGGAATGGTTTTCTTGGAGTGTAGGTACCTAAAAAGGCTTCAACTGATACCAACAGAATTATTTTTACATCCCACTCAGTAATGACCTGCACATGGTTAAGATAAAATCCCAGCACAGAGAAGAGGAAGCAGGCACAAGTGCCACCCTTAGCCGAGAAGCTGTTTGCCATTGGTAGCTGCTGGGGAGAGGGAGAACCAGTTTCCTTCAAGGGAGTGACTACTAAGATCTATCAACCACACTTCAGGGCAGGACCCATCTGCCTCCTGGGAAGGAGCACCGGTCTAGGAAACAGCCATGCTCGTTTCAGCACTTTTTATCTGGGTCTTACAGACACAAACGCTGGTTGCACATAAAACAGCATTGAAAGCGATGCACAACACAGGATCCTGGTGGCCGGCTGAGTTTCTGGTCACAGGTACCAGACATAGGGAAGACGGAAGCAGAGGGTCACATGAGGGGCTCTGAGGGTCACATGAGGGGCTCTGTTTTGAGGCCAGCACTGATTCCACGGGTGGGACAGGACACTATTCAGAGGAAGCCGCTGCTGAGGGGTAAAAGACAATTACAACACACCCCAGGAGGAAGAGCCAAAGGGACCAACGACAAAGGCCACCATCATGAACTACAGAGGGGAGCACCATTCAGCAGTCTAGGGATCACACTGGAACTGTAGGAGGCTCCGGTTTCTGAAAGGCTGCTTCCTCATGCTCAGACTGTCATCTGCAGGCAGGAATAGTGAAAAAGGGCTTCCTCCTTCTGCCTTCTTGGGTGTAAGCTTCCTGGACGACAGGGTCGCCTGGGAAACAGGAAGTGATGACAAAAGGGGGCTTTTCTGTTAAGATAATGACTCAGAGTCAAAAATTAAGATTTTTGAAAACTTAAGGTTGCTGTCCTTAGAGCTGGGGGGATGGGGGTGGCTCATCAGTTAGGAGCACTGGCTACTCTTCCAAAGGACCTGGGTTCAATTCTCAACAACAGGGGATACAATGCCCTCTTCTGACTTTTGTGGACACCAGGCACATACGTGACACACAGACATATTTGCAGGCAAAACACCCCAACATATATTTAATAACAAACAACAACAACAATAACAATAATTTTAGAAAGAATGCTGCCTTTCATGAACCTGAGCTTGCAATCTGTGATCTGTACTATCACCTGAGCACCATTTAAAACGGTGGCAAACACACTACTCCCTTTTTCGCCCAACCTGAGCTCTGTCTGAGCCTGATTGCTTCAGTTCCACCATCCACAGAACACCCCTAACTTCTAGCCACCCCCTTCCCCGCCTTACCTGGGCAACAGGTGCTTGCGGCTGACACAAAGGGCTGTCTGGTAGTCCTGGGTCACACATACTTTGTGCGGGCTGCATTTCACCTTCAGGCAGGGGTCCTTGGATGGGTCCAGAGCTGAGATAAAAATAACAAGGAGAAAGCAGGGTTAGCACCTCCAGGGAAATTTAATTTCCATCACCACTCTGATAAACAAGTGGGAAATAAACCAGCTGTGTATGTTTGTGCCCTTTCCGGAGGCTAGTGGGGACAGAGAAGAAGCCCGAGCCAGGCAGAGCTCTGCATGTCACCCAGGCCTCTCAAGCACCTGGATAGCATCTCCTTTGCAAACTGGGCATTTCAGCACCATGATTTCAAGCATAATTACTCTATAAAACAAAACAAAACAAAACAAAGCAAACAAACAAACAAAAAACCAAAAAAACCAAACCCTTCACAGTTGTACATGATCCAAGAACCATTTAGTCTAGTATTTGTTCTTGTCTGATGTTGGTTTGTGTGAGTTCTTCTATGCTTAACATTAATTATTTTCTACTACATTTACCCAACATCCTTGCTGAAAACATTGTTTGCTCCTATTCAATAAAAAAAAAAAATGGACCTCATGTATGAATAGTTTATTTTAAAGTTGTTTTTTTTTAAACTTCAGGATGGGCAAGAAATTTGTACAACACAAAGTTATGATGTAAGTGGGAGAGAGAAAAGCCTGCCCATAAATATTTATTGTGCAAGGCAGAATTAGATAAGGTCCGTGATGGGCATAGAAAATGATAACAGAGCTTGAGAGAAGAAATAGAGATCAATTTCTAGGGCAAGGATTAGTGAAGCATTAATATTTGAATTGAATCTTGAAGGATGGGCAGGATTTTTGCAAAGCAAAGATGGAAAAGACAAGCCAGGCCAGAAGAGCTGCGTGAACAATCATGGGGCGATGTGTTTGGGCATCCACAAGAAAGTAGGTCCGTTCACTGGGCTTGTGGATCTGAATAACGAGAGAGGGGGAAGGTTGGTTCGAACACATAATGCCAGAAAGGATTCCCAAAGGCACAGGGTCACATAGAGCAGCATTTTCTAGAAGAAGCCGAGCAGCAGGCCCCGGGCTAATCAGTACTCCGCATGCTGCTGTGTGTGTGCTCATCATGGGCACAGAGGAGGCCCCAGGGAATTCTCTGCAAAACAAAAGAGACTGTGCCATCTCCCAGCTCCCGGGCTGAAAGCCTATTAGGCAGTAAATCTTTCATAACGTCTCACCCAGCCAGGGGAGGCATGCCCCCCACGCCATCCCCACACAAACATTTGGTGAAACAGATTGACATTCCAAGCAGGAACTGCAGAACTGTCTACCCCACCAGCGAGGTTCCAGCCATCACATAGACAGTTGCAGTCCTCACCCCGAATCCCCACTCCACCCCAGGCCTTGGAAACCACATGCCACTTCCTTTAGGTTGCTGCTAATTTCTCAAGGGTCCTGAATGCACAACACTGCAATACATTACTGCTGAATACCTCGGGGCAGCTCTGCCCTGTGGCAGGGATAGCAGCTGTGAACAACCAGGGGAGACTCGTTAGTCAGCCTTGGCAGCAAAAAGGTCCTGCTACCCATCCCAGTGCAATCGCCTGGCAGAGCCTACTTCCCATGGGACACTCTCTGGTGCCTGGAGCTCAACAGAGAAAAAGACTCCTATAAGAGAGAGAGGCTGGTCCGAGCCCAGGGAACAAGGCTTGCTCCCAGCTCTTAAGCTGAGAAGGGCCTCTGGGAGGCAAGTAGCAGAGAAAGGCTCTCAGTGCTTTCAAAACTGTAGCATCCATGTTGGACTAGCACTGGTCATTCATGAGGACCATGTCAGTCCTGTCTTGTTTCCTCTCTCACTTCCGCTCACCACTTGTGATCTCAGGAAACCCAGAGACGAGTGTGATGGTTTGTATAAGCTCTGCCTAGGGTGTGGTACTCTTAGGAGGTGTGGCCTTGTTGGAGTAGGTGTGTCACTGTGGGCCTGGGCTTTAATACCCTAGTCCTAGCTTCCAGGAAGCCAGTATTCTGCTATCAGCCTTCAGCTGAAGATGTAGAACTCTCAGCTCCTCCTGCACCATGTCTGCCTGGATGCTGCCATGCTCCCGCCTTGATGATAATGGACTGAACCTCTGAACCTGTAAGCCAACCCCAATTAAATGTTGTCCTTATAAGACTTGCCTTGGTCATGGTGTCTGTCCACAGCAGTAAAACCCGAACTAAGACAACTAGACCACCAGCAACCCCACCACAGTGACCAGTTAAGGCATTTCCACCAGTAGATGCCAATGCTGCTGAGACTCGGAATTCCTGCCTCAGTGGCTTTTAGAGATGGCGGATCTCAGGATGGCCTCCTTGGTGGCTTGAAACTCAATAATGCTATGTGATGTAGGCAACAGGCCTTTGGGTAGAATTCAAACTCTTTTTGCTTCTGTAGGTGACTTCTCATGAACATTTAATGTCTACACTGCCCGGGTAGGATGAACAGTGCCATTGTCACATGGAGAGCAAATCAGCTGTTCAAGGCAGAAAAGGGCACAGCCCTCAGCCCTAGGGCTTCTGCGACTGAGTACTGTTTGGCTGCTTTCTAACCTGAATATATTTCCATGTCTTTTATGGCTTGTTGGCTGCCATCGGTTAATAATACATGTAGGCGTGCTCACAACAGATCTAGGATGGTAAGCACATCCATTATACTTGTTGGGTTTGGAGGTTTGTATTTTGTCCTCAAAGTGGGTAACAAGGCTTCATAATTACAAGAACAATGGCTGGCACTCAATCGAGTGTGTCTGACAGACAGGCAATGAACTAAGCCCTCAAATTGGATTAGCTTCTTATCCTAGTTTACGTTCTGTTGCTGTAATAAATACGACCAAAAACAACTTAGGGAGGAAAGGGTTCATTACCCCTTACATTCCCCCAATCGCAGTCTACCACTGAGGGAAGTTGAGGAAGGAACTCAAGCTGGAACAGAGATGAGAACCAAGGAGAAACACCACTTACTGGCTTGCTGTCAACCGGCCCGTGTTCAAATCCCTTTCTTATACAAGTTAGGACTGCCTGTCTAGGGAGGCACTTCTCACAGCAGGACAGTCCATCCTTCCATCCTTCCATCCTTCATGGGTTGGAAATCAAGAAAATGCTGCACAGACAGACCCACAGGTTAGCCTGATGGAGGTGATTTCTCAACTGAGGCTCCCTCTTCCCCAACTCACTCATTTAGCCCTCACAGCATCCAAAGATGGAACCTTGGCCAAAATGTACAATACATTACATTGGCCTTAAAGACAAATGGCAGGTGGGAAGTACAGTGGAAATTTACATACTGGTCTATAAACCCGCACGACGTCCTATTACATACCACAGTCTAAGAATCATCCAGAAAAAAAATAAAAAAAAAAAAAAAAAAAAAAAAAAAAAAAAAAAAAAGAATCATCCAGGAAATTCTTTCATCCAGAAAGTTGATTGAGAGGCCAAACCTCATCCAAGTGTACAACCCAGACCTCACCATTCTCCTGATGCCTTCCGTGAGAGTGAGAAGTAAAAGATGAGCCCTGGCCCCATGCCATGCAGGCCCAGGAACAATGAGCTGTGTCCTGTCCCCCTGTTTGTCCTATTTCCTGGCCCACAGATCTGCCTGCATTCCTGGAGACCTGTAGGTGCCAGGCACAACTAGATGGCTAAAGGCCATTGTAAGAATGCAATCAACTAGAGCCAAGGCAATATGGTACCACCAGGACCCAGCTTTTCTACTACAGAAAGCTCTAGATAACCTTGCACAGCCAAAGCACTAGAAAATGATCTTATGGAGATGATATCCAATCTTATGGAGATGATAGAGGCCTTTTAAGAGGAAACAAATCCCTTAAAGAAATACAGGAAAATACAACCAAACAAGTGAAGGAAATGAATAAAACTGTTGAAGACCTGAAAATGGAAATAGAACTATTAAAGAAAACACGAACCAAGGAAATCCTGGAGATGGAAACTAGGGAACAGAAGAGGGACAACATGCAAGCATCACCAAAAGGATACAAGAGATGGAAGGGAGAACCTCAGGCCTGCTTGCTCTAGACACGGCAATGCCCATGCCCCAACTCCCAGCAGTCATTTGGTCCACATTCATCCGAGTGCCTCTGTATTCTCATCATCTGCCATCCTACTATCACAATAACTATCATAGATAATCCTTCCTGTCTGAGAAGCCAGACGTTCTTGACAAATAAAACATCTGCAGCCAATTCTAAAACTTTAAAAATGCCAGTTCAACCAGTCCTGTTGGTGCAAGCCTGTAACTCAACTACTTGAAAGAATCTTAAGTTCAAGGCCTTCCCGGGCAACTGTATGAACCAGTTTCTAAATAAATAGGAAAAGGGGGTTGGGGTAGAGCCCTTGCCTAGCAATCATGAGGCCTTAGGTTTAATCCTCAGCACCCCATAAACCAACCAACCAACCACCTACCCACCCACCCATCCATCCATTCATTACTTGACTCCACACACATATTTAATAGTCTGCACAGAGAAATCAATTCTGCTAAACAGTAATTGTGAGGGTCTGAGTACTTCAAACACATCTATGAATTGTTTAGAGCAAATGAACTTCATAGCACAACAGAACAGACCCAAATCAAGCCGCCAGCCTATGCTTCATCACCAGCATACACTTTGCTGAAAGTGTATGAAAATCAGCAATGCTTAGCTTGAAGGCAGCTGAGAGGGTGAGGAACCCAGGTCTACCAAGCTCCAAGTAGCAGCCAGAAGGCATCCAGCATTGACACAGCATGGGGCTGCCTGGCTCCTCTTTACAAAGGGAATGACTGATAAGGTATCAACCTAGAAGTGGAGTTCATCTAGGGGTAGAGCCTCGTAAAGCTTTCCTCCATTCATGTTGTCCTGTTGACTGGTGTGGTCTTTGCACATCTCATACATGCAGCCATATTGTTGAGAGTTCACACTGTCTCTGAGTTCTGACTGTCTTTCTACCCATACTTCTTCAATGTTCCCTGAGCCTTAGATGCAGGGGTTGTGTTATAGATGCTCCATTTTGGACTGGACACCCCATGGTCATTGATTCTCTGCAGTTTTTTTTTTTTTCTGAAGAAAGTAAGTTCTTTGATGAGATGTGAGGCCTGTGCATATCCATGGGCATAAAATGAACTTTATGGTTTTAGTAACATGCTGGTACTAGGTTATCCTCTGGGGCCTATGACCTCTCCAGCCATGGGCTCATGGCTGAATTTGTAGTACCAAGCCTAAATTCCCTCCCACTGAATCGCCTTTAGGTCCAATTAGTCCACTGTTGATTACCTCCAACCTACAAGCCCCCCTGTTGTATCATAACTCTGGGAGGAGAAACAGTTTTGATTTAGAGACAGGATCTCAATTGATTACCTAAACACATGTAAACAAGGACAATATCAGACGGATTCAGTAGGGAGTGTGTGTATGCGGGTGTATGTGTGCATTCGTGTGTGTGCACGTGTGTGCATGTATATGAGTGTGTGTGTGCATGTGTAAATGTGTGTGAATGTGTATGCTTATGGTGGGCACATGTGTGTGAGTGTGTGATTGTGTGTGTACTTACGTGTGTATGTGTGCATGTGTGTGCATGCATGCACATGTGTATATGTGTGTGTACATGTATGTGTGCATATGTATATGTATGTTTAAGATAGGGTGTTTGGAGAAGCAAGGGAGGAGATGGAACAGAGAAAAGGCAGTAGGAAGAATACATTACTAGTACATTTCTGTATAAAATTCTCAAATATAATAACCAGGGGATGGGGAGACTGCTCAGCAGTTAGGAGCACTGGCTGCTCTCCTAGAGAACCCAGGTTTGCTTTCCATCACCCACAATGCAGCTCACAACCACCTGTAACTCTTGTCTCTGCGGACACTACACACACATGCTGTATAGACATATATGCAGGCAAAATACCCACACATAGAAAAGAGAAAGAAAGAAGTCTTTTTAGAAAGTAATGATATTACTTATTATAATAATAATGAGATTATATATGATGGTAATGATATTAATTATAAAACTAATATAAATATTTTTTAAAAGAGAAGCCCTGCTACTAGGTGTGTGTACACGCATGTGTGTGTGTGTGTGGGGGGGGGTGACCAGGTGTCAGTTACAACCCCACACAGATTTGAACCTTTGGTATCAGGTACTAAGGACCCTCCAAGGTGTACTCTGAGCACATGCTTGGTGACAGAACACAGCAATCCTCTGGAAACGACTAAATCTAGTGTGTGCCGACTACAATTTGTGTCACCACACCCGCAGGACCACACCAGCCACATCAGCAGGTGAGCAGAACAGATGATGTAGACATCAAGGACACAACGGGGCCTGGCAAGGTCATGTCACCTCTCCATCTCACCTTCCAGGAGAAGCTAGCCTGGAGTCAACTGGCATAGGATGCATATCCAATTAATTCTACAAACTAACTTCACAAATTTTTCTTCAAGGGGGGAGGGGAGAGAAGGAACTAATTTATAGAGCGCTTTGTTGAGCTCTAGCACACCGAATTCAGAAGCCAGTTAATTACAAGCTTCATGTGGGTTTTTTTTTTTAATTAATTTTATTTTTTAAGCTCATTGCATGGTCTCAATTAAGGTGGTGATATTTTAATTATTGTAATTGTTTCTGAACTTGTTTTTGAGTTCAATGAGTTTATTTTTTAATTAGCTACATTGATTTTTGAAATCCAGGATCAAGCCTTTTTGCCTTTTCACCGTCCTCGGGTATATTTGACGGGCCTAACTGAGGAAGGGTCAGGGTCGAAACACCCATGATAGCCAAGCCCAAGGCTACTTCCTAGCCATGGAGAGGAGAGAAGGGGTTTTATTCTGAAATTTGACACAAAAGATCCCCCAGTCACCTGGGCCAGCACACATGCCTGTCTGTGTCTATTCAGCCAACATCAGCAGAGCTTTACTTCCCGTGAAGTATCTTTTGGCAGGCCAGAGGCCAGCATCTCCTCCTGGGAGCTCACAGCTGAGCAGCAGACACAGATGGGGGAATCTGACCTTGTAGAGGACGGGTGAACTTTCTGGAGAGGTTGGCACAGGTGGAAAAGTGGGTTCGAATGAGGTTGTAATGTAGCAGAGGAAAAGAGAGTCTCTTTCCAGGGACAGGAGGAGTCTGGCCCACTTAGGAACCTGTGCCTCACCAGGCTTGCCTGCAAGCAGGCTGGTAGGGGTGGCAAGTGCCCGGCATCTGGTGAGTAGACACACTCGTGGAGCACCTTGAAGACTGTTGGGGAGCCACAGAACAACTGTCAACATGGTAGGTCCTGGTGACCCCTGAGATACTCTTTCATGGCTAAGTCTACTGGAGCTGGAAGAGGGAGCCTTGTGTGTGTGCTGTGTGTGGCAGAATAGCACAGGCACACTTCACACAAGCAAGAGCCACCACTCCAATTAAGATAGAGGAGTGCTGAAGGCTCTCTCCCTCTGGTCATCAAGCTGCACAGGATTCTGGGAAACAAAGGCTACCCTCTGAGTCCAGGAAGCCAACAACTTATCTAAAAGTTGGGTGCACTGTGGCTCACTGTGCTGCATCCCAGAAGCTCTCTCGCGCACAGGCCGCTCAATTGACAAACTTGTACCAATTAACGATGGTCCACCCTCTCCTTCTTGCCTTTAGGATTGGCCTTGGCCTCTGCCTGGGATGCCCATGGACAATAGTCAACTGAAGAGCAGGCATGCCCAGTTAGGAGTGACTTCACCTATGACTGACAGAGAAATTACTCCAAACTGTGAAAACCTCCTTAAGCTAGGATCCCGGACATTTATTATAGCTTGTCTGTCCCCATGGTAACCCGCGTGCGCATCTCGCCTCCCCCTCTGCAAGGCGCCTGTTTACTAGCTGACGACAGAGCCTCTCTGAATACAAATTGCGCTCATTGGATCTTGCTGGAAGCTGGGAAGGGCGGCAGCTTGGAAAGTCTCCTTCATTACTCTCGGCTTTCACATTCAAGGGCTTCCCAAGTTCTTTGAGGCTGAACAAAGAGACTCATCGGCCATGTGGTTAGGTAGCACACAGAGTTAATTTCAGAGACATAGAAGACTAACCCCGTGTGTCCAAGGACTGGAGAAGGGCCACAGAGGATGGTACAGGACAGATAATGACACAGAGGCAGAGGACGAAAAGACACAGCTAATCAAAGATAGCCCTGCTCCTTTCCCTTCCCCTAAAGCCAGAGCCTGAAGATTCCCGGCTCTCTGCATGAAAAGCACCTTCCTAGGTACTGAAGGTGTGGGCGCAGGGACCATTGCTGAAAACCGGCTTGCACAGTTTAAGGCATTTATTACTCTTGACTTTATGATGTGCATAAAATTAACAAATGGAAGACATTTTAATTTAGAAGGGGGGAAATTAATAGCTTATGATCCGACGCGTCAAAATTAGGCAAAAGGAAAACCCAATCGTCTCCATGGTTTATACCAGGGAAAAATTACAGGCATTTGGAACACTCATCTGCTTTAGTTTCCTGTGCCCTGCCCTGTGATGGCTAACTCTGATTGCGGACTTGGCCCACCTGGGAAGAGGAAAGCAGAATTAAGCCACTGCCTGCATCAGGTGGGCCAGTGAGCGTGCCTATGAGGGTATTTTCTTGACTGCTAATTGATGTAGGAGGATCCAGGCCTCTGTGCATGTGGTTCCATCCCCAGGCAGGCAGACCTGGGCTATATAAGAAAGGTAGCTGACCAGGAGCCAGGAGAAAGCAGAAAGCAGTGTTCTTCCTTGGTTTCTATTTCAGGCCCCACCTCCAGATTCCTGCAGTGTCCTTCCTTAGTGGATGGACTGGGACTGTACAGCGAAATACACCCTTCCCACTCCAAGGTGCTTTCCGTCATGGTGTTTGTCGTAGCAACAGAAACCAGACTAGCCCAGGTGGCTAGAACAGAATGCCACAGACTGTGCACAGCACACACAGCAGCCAGTTTATTCTCTCACCGCTCTAGAGAATGGAGCCCGGATGGTTCTCAGCATGGTGGGACTCTGTGAAAGTGGCTCCCAAGCCTGCAGGGAGCCACCGGCTTCGTTCTCTGTCCCCATGTGGCCTTCTTTTGGCTGCATGCCTTTGGAGAGACAAACAGTAGGTTCCCTAGTATGTTCTGATGAGGAGGGACACAAACCCTAGAGCTAGTGCCCCACCCTGGAGTGTTTATAAAGGTTATATACCTATTTTAATCTTAATCACTGTCTAGGAGCCTTGTCTCCACAAGCTGTGTGTGGAGACTTCCAACACCCTACTCTGGAAGGACGAAGTAGCATGCAGCCCTTCACATGACCTACAGGTAAATGATGTAACTCATTACAAACCAACTGTGTCGCACCATGCAGCTATGCTGAAGAGATAGATGGATAGATAGATAGATAGATAGATAGATAGATTGATAGATAGTAGATAGATATAGATATATAGATATATAGATATCATAGGTAGATAGTCATGATAAATTAGGTAAAAAACATAATTTGAAAGTAAAAAAGATTAACTGTCAGGAGCAAAAGAGCTTCTCAATACCAAAAGCCTGAGTGGCCAAACCAAGACTAAAATCCAGATTTGTCTTCTAAAGAGACACCTTCTCCTTTCCATATGCTCTGTCTCCTGAAGCCTCGCCTCCCACACAAGCCTGAGCCTCCAACTCATCCAGCTTCTCCTGGTCGGTTGCTTTATATCTGTGGTACCTCTGGAACGCACAGGTGTAAATTCAGATGTCCACCAACTGCAGATTAGCATGGCTGGTGCCTACAGATTAGCATGCCCGGTGCCTACAGACACCGCCTCTAGGACTACTATCAGAGGATCGAGTCCCTTCTGCTTCTGGGAGAATCTTTTTTTTGTAACACAGAAGTTAGGGTTATGTCCAAAGGCTGGAGCAGGTTCTTGTCCGTTCCTGAGAGGTTTTGCCGTTTGCCTCTGAGATGAGAGAGTTAAGGACTACCGTGATTGGCTGGAACTAATGGCATCCACCAGGAAGAGAAAATGGGCTCTCTCAGCTCTCACACAGAACAAGACATTATGAGCAACCGCTGCTAAGGCCAACATGGTCATTTACACACCCTAATCATTACAAGGCCAACATGGTCATTTACCTAATCATTAGAAGACAAAACGTGGAGAGACATGTGCGTGAACAGCTACGGAAATGTATGTTGGCGGGCACGGAGCTGTATCAGCCTGGCCAGCTGTTCTCCATCCCAAGGCTCTCACCTCAGCCTCCCACTTCTTCCTATCCACTCCAGAAAGAGGGAGGGAGCACCTCCCCCCACCCCCCACCCCCCGTGATTACAAGAGACTGATTTCCCTTGGAAAGGTCACAAGGGACAAAGGGCGTCAAACAGAATAAGGCCTCATTGGATTGGGCCTCAGTGGGAAGGAAGGAAGGAGGAACATATTATTATTATGAGGTCTCTCGCTAGTCAGAGGACTGGTGGTATTAACAGCCACACCTTCTATCTCCACCATGAGGAAGCCCAGGCAGACATCAGTGTATTCTTAACTGACCAACTGGTAACAGGCACAGAGACAATGAGTAGCCTATTTATGGTCATACTGTGAGCCTGGGCTTCAGTCCTGATGAGTGTCACACCAGAGGGGATGCCCAGAGCAGCCACCAGAAGACTAACGCAGCACGCCATGGTGAGAATCAACAATGATTCAATCGACAACATCACGATGATGTGGTAAAAACAGCGCCAAGCAGCCTCACACCGAGCCACCTGATGCTGCTGGGTGTGGTACCAGCCACCTACGATGTCAGCACTCAGAAGGAGGACAGGGAGTTGAGCTCATCTTGGCTACATAGTGAGTTCAAGGCCAGCCTGGGCTACTTGAGCACTTTCTCAACAAGCAAGCAAACAAACACAAGCCAAGCTGTAGGGCGTTTGAATAAGCTTGGGTCACTGTTACAATACATATTTTTCTAAGTCAAAGGTCCTTTCAAAAGAACTGCTCAAAGAATGAACTACGGAGGTCTTGTTTACACACCTCTCCCGAGGCTGCTTCTATGACACATGTCAACCGATAGCACAGAGGGAGAGGTACACCAAGCAGGATGGAGCAGGGTGAACAAGAGGACCCGAGAAAGGCTAGACCTCAAAGAAGAGGGCAGGATTCATCCACAGACAAGTCGCAGCCTCCCATTCCTCAAGATGGCCAGAATTTAATTAAAATGTTTTAATAGTAAAAAGACTCGGGTCCCTTTTCACTATAATTGACATAAATTATTCATAAGACACGAGTGAGCAAAAGAGAGAGAATTGTTTAAAATACAAAAGAACCAATTCATAACCTAGGAGGATCAGAGTACATAACAAGCAAGATAAATCAAATATTTACAGGAAAAAAAAAAAGTGGCATGCTTAAAAGATCAGCACTGTGCAGCAAGTCTGTCATCTGTATCTGTGCATCATTGTAACGCAATTAAAAACTCCACAAACCACGGGGCCTCACCCAGAACAAAGACACGCACAGGACTAATTCTTCCGACGCTCACTTTCCCGCCGTTACAGCAGCCGTGGCTATTGACCACATTAAGAATCCGCCTCCACCGTTTCTGTGTACCAAGAAGTTATGGGCGGCAGGGTTTGGAGGAGGTAAGGCTAAAAAGAGGAGGGCGTGCTGTGCTGCCTGCCTACCCTGTGGGACCTGGGGTCTCTTAAGAGCGGGTACAGAGAAGCAGCCCCCACTTCTGAGGTCTGGAGGTTTGGGGGAGAATTCAGGGAAGACACAGAATGATAGCAGCTGCCACCCCGACTCCTGCCAGCTCCTCTCAGCTTTCGCCCTGGACGCTTCTGATGCCCAAAGCCCTGAGGTGATGACTCTATTTGGCCTTCCTAGGCTCAGCTCCACACTCATTGCTACATAAAGAAATATTAAAACTTGAACATCAAGTTCAGATGTTCAAAAGCCTTGTCCAGAAACATTCTGCTGAGTAAGCGGAACTACATCTTGCTAAGGTCAGCTTGTGGAAGGCAGGGCTCCCACATCAGGACGAGAGAGTGTTCTCCTAGCCTCCTCCCCCAAAGAGGCTGGGAATGGAGACTAAAAATCACTTTCCTAAGTTCTCTGGGGTCGTACACCAAAGCCCCATCCAGAAAACTATACCACCACACCCCCGTAGCTGTGTGCATAATGTATTTATGATGCTTGAGGAATGTTCTGTGAGTTTTGCAACATTTGTGCTGGAAAGAAGGGGAGTTGGAGAGCTGAGGTATCCTCTGAGCTTACATTCAAGCCCAAGCAAAAGATCAGGAAAACAGAATTAGGTAAACGCTGTTAACATAAGCAGACAGCCTGAGTCTGAGTGGGGCCGGCTGAGGACACTTGGGTAAGCAGAAAACAGCGATGCAAACTGGTATAGACGGTTGGTGTTCTCAGGTCTTCTCTCAGAACCACCCACTGCCTACCTGATGTGTCTATCCTGATGAGCAGAGCTGGCTGGAGACAGGAATACGTGACAATGACCAGTAAAATCTAGGGTAATCCTGCCTCAGAGTAGAAGGAAGGGTGCTTACTCCCAATGACCACCCAGAGCTCCTCTGACAACATGTGACATCCTCTGAGCAGAACATCAGTGAGGAGCTCTGCTGAGGCTCATGGAACCCATTTGCTGGCTGTCTTCCTGAGGAAGTGTCAAATCCAGACGAAGAGAGAGAACCAGTTGTGGCATGCTTTGTGTGCCTAGGACAGCCACAGGGAACACAAACCTATAGCAAATCTCTCTACCATGGGACTCTAAAACATATGTCACCACCATCACTGGTCTACCGTGTAATCCCCAAATTCATGTAAACTGGCAGAGAGAGAGGAGGCTCCAAGAGTAGACAGGCAGTGTGCCCTCAGCCCTGAGGCTCAGAGCAGACGTTTACTCTGGCTGGACCTGAGAGGCTGGGAGAAAGTTTGGAAAGTGCTGAAAGTGTTTACAGAGTTTAGAGGGTCCTGGAACGAAGCAGAGAGCTCTCCAGAGTCTGCTGTGCACAATGGAAAATCGATAGGAGGGGGGAGGAAAGAGCATCCAGAGAACCCTTGGTAGCAAAATGTTCATTCTGTCTGGATCATAAAGCACGTCCCATTAAAGGCAATTCATCAAGAATGTATCCCATGTCCTTCTAGCAAGAGTCCAGGCCGCCTCCTTCTAGGGACATCAGTCCTACCAACAAAAGAAGCCAGGGTTTTCCAAAAAGCAGACAGTACAGTTTAAACCATTTGGGGACTAACTTTCTCCATGTGACAAAAAACTAAGGTGAGGTACATAAGCATTTATGGTTCCCTAGGTATCAAACTTAATATTCTAATTAAGGCTGTTATTGCTTTTGTCCCTCCCAGTGATAATTTCCCAGATACTCTAGGCCACGGATTTATAAATGGGTAATCAGAGACTATTCATTTCCAAGTTCTTTCTTTCCCCAATTAGGGCAGATTCATTTCTCCTTCTCCGGGAACGTTCCCAAGGTCATTAAATTTCATTCCTGAACTGAGCATGTTGAAGCAGTCATCACAAAGTTAGCGTGGAGTGGAGCTTGGCTTTCTGGGGGCAGCCTCTAAAGTGCTTGGAAACCATCTCAAGCAGTTGGCGGTCCCACCACAGGGCTTGACAAGTGCTGCCTCATTTCAGTCTTATGTTTTCTTCCTGCTCCTTCCACTGTTCTCTGTGCTGCACACCATTCGATCATTGCTAGCGTGTCTCACCGAGCATCTAGAAAGTCTAGCGATTTATGCTCCAAAGCTCCCCACAGCTGTTGCAGTAAATCTCTGACCCCAATAAGTCCATGCAAAAAAAACCACACAATTATTACATTTATAAGCTGTATGCCTAGACTGGGCAGATCTACCATTATGCTAATCTATTTCCCCAGCTATGAGATCCCCTGCTACTTGTCTCCAGGTCATGTGGTTCACTTCATCTTCCTTCCTCCTTTATCCCCTTTCCCTTCCTTTGCCCAATCACAGGCTCTCGCCTTTATTTGACCAGTTAGAATAGGGAGAAGGTTCACATAAAGTCACCTGAGTGCATGATCCACTAACTCCTCAGCGAGGGTTGGAGGGGTGGGAAGGAGGCCCCCTTTGAGGAGGCAGAATTAACATCAGAATATGAACAGTCCCGGGCAACCCACAACACACAGCCAACGGTGGTGTCCTGCCTGTAGCTCTGCCAATGTGCTCCTTGCTGCATCCTGCACACATCCTGCACACTACGCCGAGATCCACATTACAAACATAAAGCACATGTCGGATCTTACTGTGCATGGAAGACACACAAAAATAAATTACACCTCGAAACCAAAGAAATACAACTAGACCTGGCCCCACATCACTCAACTAAGCGATCACTCTGATCACGCTGTTATGTGACTCCAAGTCTGTCTAGAAGCCTGTACACATCTGTAGTGGACGCCTTCTAAGAGCAGAGGCACTGCTTTACCTTTTAACTACTTCCTGGCCCTATCCCTGGTGTCTAGAATACCAAAGATGTTCCCTGTGGTGGTTACACCCAGGCACCTGGGCTTTTCTAATCCTCTAGGCTGCTTTGAGAGGTCAGGGATCACACTTGGGTAGCATCTCTGAACCCCAGGTGATCTGACGTGCATGTTTCAAAGAATGTTCTCCGTTAATGCTGGTTTGAATCACTTTGTAAGTGGCATCACTCGCCGAATAACCTAATACTATCAGGTCGCAAAGCCCGAGAGCAATGAGAGCCTCCGGCATCTCCAGTCCAGTGTCTTCACTGACATCATAGGGCAGGCTACAATCCTTAGTCCACCATGTGATCATGAAACCACTTTGTGTGCCAAGCACTGTTATAAAAGTAGGCATTGAGAGGTGGCGGAGACCAAGTTCCTGCTCTTTCCTCAGGACCAGCAGGGGTGGTCAGAGAGGAAAGGGAGGAAGGAGGGGGCCAGGAGTAATGAAGCCAGGAAAGAGGTAAGGAGAAGAGACACTAGATGTTGATAAATGTGGAAGGAGAGAAAGACGGAACCCTCTTGGAGAGATGATATAGGAGCCCTCGCCCCAAAAGAGCCCAAGAATCTTTTGATACTGGAAATTCAGGGATTCAGGCACAATTCATTTCTTCTTTTTCCACTGTAAACTGCAACTTTCCAAAACTCTGTTCAAAAACTCCATTCTCATCGAATGAGCATGTGTCAAACTCCTTATGCAATGCCAGTGGCCTCTAGTTTATGTTATCGGTTTATAATTCCATCAAAGGCATCCTCAGAGATACCCTAGGATCTGACTTTACCAAAAGAGACAAAGGGGAAGGTAGTTTCTTAGCAAACTTTTGAGCTATAACTTGAGGGTCCAAATTATATATAAATATATGACATTGGGACCCTCCCTTGGGGTCACACACGTGGGCATATTTTATTATTTTATTTTCTGCAAGTCTCCCTTAGAGAAGCCTACATCACCATCCTTATCTATGCTTCTGTTATTTTCCCCAGTGTCTTTCTTTCCATTGAAGCATCTTTAATAAAAACCCCAATCTCTGTCACCTGAAATTCTTAGTCCTGAAATTCTTTTCTGCACCGAAGTCATGTATCTTGGTTCAGCCTGAGTTGCGGTCCCTAAAAGATTTAGGGCATCTGCTTACCCCAGGCTCCAGAAGGTTAGGGAGTGGGGCTACCCCTCTTCCCTTCCCCGCCACGGACAAGAAAGACTCCTCTCAGGACATCCCATTCTCAGAGGTATATCCTTGGATCGGGGAGGCTCCAGGCAGCTGCTTAACAGGTTGATGCCTAGTGGGAGAGCATTGGCAAAAGCGTGCTGACCCTGCTCTAGATCTGGGTCATCTTCAAGATCCAAATGGCAAGGTCATAGTGAAGGAAGTGTATGAAGGTCGGAGTCAGTTGGCTTGGGCAGAGCCATCAGCGCTCAAGAGCCTTGTGTTGCAAGACAGTTCTGGCCTTAGCAAATTCTCAGTGTTAGTTTCCCTCTTTCTCACACAGAGTCTCTGAAGCATCCTTTACACCCGCAGCTGCACAGACCGGGTGCTTTCTCCTTAGGATACACTTAGGCCAAAGCACCGTCCTGGAATCACCTTACCTCTAATATCTGCGTCCCAAGATATCCCAAGAACAGCTTCTACCACACCAATGAGAACCTTGATATCTGGTGAATCTGCCTTGAAGGGGCCTGGCTCCACCCACGGGAGTCCCCTTGCCCTGGGAAGCCTGATCATGCACTACCTTCCCCACTGTTTGGGTGTCCAGTGGGAGAAATGTGAAGTGACGGATCTGTGCCTCCATTCAGTGGGGTCCAACTTCTAAACCAGTACCTGGCACTCAATGAACATAAAGAAAAAGACAAAGGGGAAGAAAAACGGTGGAATAATAGAGGTGCCTTTCCCCAAACACTTCTTCCCACTTGGAAATGCCTGACAGACATTCCTGGCACCAGCCCCCACTGGCTGGGACTAAAGCAGCCATCAGGCCTTTTGTGATCCTGAACAAGCTAATGAGGGTCTGTGTGGCTGTGTAATCCAAACAGTATCTATTTCATGCCCAATCGTTTTTTAAATGGGCAACAAATCTCCCTGGCGTGTTCCTTTCTCTGACAAACAAAAGCTCTGTCTGGGCTCTTTGTGGGCTCTACCCAATCAACAAGAGCAAGAGGCCCCAAGGATGCTAATTCAAAGTCCCCACCACAATGCCAGGGCCTCCTGGGCCCTCGGCTCCAGCCTAACAAGGCTCCCAAATTGGTCGCTCTGTCCAAAGCTGGAATTTCGAAAGCCGACTGATGACATGTACATGGCTGTTTTCTTTAACTAGTTCCTAAAGAGCACAAGGACATCTCACAGGATGTCACTGCTTCAGACTGTTTCATGGACACAGTACAACAAAGATCCACCACATTATCAGACAGGGTAGACACTCCAGGCACCACACATAAGTAGCTTCTGGAGTCTATTTCTGCATCCGCGGGCAGTGGCTGAGCATGCATGCCTTCGCATGCTGACAAGAGTGGGCCCTGTGGTAGAATCCTACCAAGGGGCAGACAATCACCAAGGGACCCCTTGGGTGTGCCTCGTAGCAACTACTTAAGACTGCTTATGCCGACAAGCACCAACTCCTCACTTGGGTCCAACAATAACCTAAAGCAACACCAAAGTCTGATGTGTCTATCTGCACTTTGTTCAAAGTCCGATGTGTCTATCTGCACTTTATTCCCTTTACCTTAGACCTTATGCTTACCTCTGCCCAGGGGGTCTAGCAGTCACTTGAGAAGCTTGTCTAGAAACGGGCACCAAGATTGAAGTCCTAAAGAAGGTCTAATGGTTTCCAGTTGTCCTAAACCTTGGATTCCGGGAACAGAAAAGCCTGGAGGAATAAAATACCTCAGGACAAAGGCAATTCTCTCCCCTCGGTGAGGCTGCACCCTGGGGCAGGAGTAATCACCTCCCGAGAGGCCTTGTCTTCTCAGGCTACAGAGCCTTTTTCATGGGGTAGGATCAGAACTGAGATAACAGATGGGCAGAGCATGCTTTGACCAGGACTGCCCGAGTGTGTAAAGTACCTCTCACTTCCTGGCCCAAGCTCTTTCTGTTTAAACCTGAACGTTGCGTTTGGCTTAGGACCTTTATGCGTGTTTCCTTTCCTAGTGTAGACTGAATTTGACCACTGCCCATCTTTTTAACTGGAACACTGGGATAAGTACAGCTTTGCCTGCTGAGGCTGCCAGAGCCTGGGATTTTGCCCTAAAACTCTGGTTTCAGCCTAATGTGTGACTATCCTCTCCTAGCCCTGTGTAGCTTAGCTTGCATGGTTTGCAGAGTCATCCTGGAGCATAGTTCCCATGGCAACCCATCCTCTTGACTCCAGCAGGGCCATCAACAAGGGAACCAGGTTTACTGGGTTCACTCTGAAGTAGTGTGATACCCAGTAGTGCGTTATTGCTTAAGCACAGATGTTCACGGAGCATCTACTGGATGCAGCTTCCACTCCAGATGCCGAGGGAGGCCAATCTCTATCCGAGCATACCAGCCCAAGAACGTTAAGGGCACCCAGCATATTTGACTTCATAGAATCCTTCCAAGAACCCTCTGTGACAGGGCTCACCCATCCCCATGTTGCAGATAACAGAGATGTAGAATCTATTCAAGTGTGTGCTGAGTTTTAAGGGGCCAAGGAAGAATTCAACCACAAGTGGACCCAGAGATGCCTGCACCAAGAACAGATCCCATAGGATGCCCAGCTTACGCAGTGTATTCCAAGCAAGTCTCTTAACAGGCTGCAGCTTGACTTTTAACTGAGAGATCTGGACAGTGCTGGGTTTGCCCTACCACAGCCCTACAAGGCAGCCTCCTTTTTACTTCCTTTGCTTCCTTCTTCCCACTGTGGTTGCTGCCGCCACCCCTCACCCTTCCACCCTCTTCCTTCTCTCATCTGTTCATTAATTGACCGTCTGGTCCCCAAACCTCAGCATGTCTACATCGAGACTCCATAAGAACACAGCTTCTCTTCACAAAATTAACAAGCACGCCACTCTTTTCCGTGCTACCTTCGCCCAGCAGAGCTCCAGGGTGGCTGCACTAGGCTGTGCCAGGAGAGTTGGTCCTCTTGAGTTTTAGAGCAGTTCTCGAGTCCCAGTGCTTCATTGTTCAGCAGGCAACATAATAGCTTCTTCTTCTTCTTCTTCTTTTTTTTTCTTTATCTGGCTAACTAACAAATGCTGTGCATTTTGTTACATTTTGAGTAATCACTGGAGTAATCCCCCAGCTGGGGGTGTGTTCTCCCTCCTCACAGGCTGCAGGCTGCGGGCTGCATGCTCTATCCTCCACGCCTCTCTTTTGCAGTCTTAACTGCCAGATCCTGGAGACAGGGGAGTAACCAAAGGGGTTCTTGTTCCTGACGTCCCCCAGGCTGAGCCCCTGTCACTAGGTCCTCGTGAGCACAAGTCCAGGGATCTTCTCTGTGGTTCATTCCTGTGGATTTCTCTGCTAATCTCTGGGTCTCAGGTCATCCCTGAGCCCTAACCTCTAAACCACGAATGAGTGGGAGTCCCACCACAGGAAAGGCAGTTTTGGTCGAGCATCTGCTGACAGGCTTTGGCAGACCTAAAACCTACACAGAAAAACTCAACGCATATCAACCTCAAGAGGAGTTGAAGAAGCAAAATAAATAAATTAAATAAATAACAACCTCTTAACTCAGAATCACCTCTACTTTGAATAATTTAAACAAATGGATTAAATATCCCAGAGATAGCTATTAATGTCAAATGCATGCTACCTTGCAGGCTATAAATTAAAGTATTTAGAATGAGAATCCACCTGCTGCCTTAGTCTTTTAAGTGTACTGCCAGACCTCTAGCCTCCATTTCTTTTGGTTCTAAAGACAATTACCGTGTGTATGTTACTAAGCCAACATTGCTTTAATCTACCATGCTAGTCATGATTGGCATTTTGGTTCATGATTCCACTAGGTTTTGGCTGTCACTCACTAAATTGTGAGCTTTTGTCTTGTGTTTTTTTTACTCCTCTTAGAGAAGCCAGCCAGCTACATAGTTCAGTTGATACAAAATATGATCAACAAGTTCATAATAAATACCTTACTTATGATCTCCTGACAGCAATGAAAACACATTGCAAGGTTTGGCTACGTCTAAGTTGTGGTGTGATGGAGGGCTGCTTAAACCTATTGGGTTGTTTTGTTGTTTTTTTTTTTTTTTTTTTTTTTTTTTTTTTGTATCAATTATTCAGTGCCACAGCCTCTTGATTTCCATGATATAAGAATAAGATTTAATGGCTGTCATCTTCTGCGTGAGAGCTGAGAACTGTCACACACACACCCCCCCCAACTTCTCATCTCTGGTGAGGTACAAGAGGCAGGATGATCTCAGTGAGAATTCAGATTCCCCAGCAAAATACATTGGGGGGTTAGCTGGTGAAAAGTTATCTTTTTTTTCTTTTTAATCCCCATCCCTAAGGGAAAAGAGGTCTCTGATCAATGTACTCGTCCCGTCTGGGCACCTGAGAAAATCTCCCTCCTGTCATGTTAACTGCAAGGAGAGTATGAGATGAGCTGGGCTTCCATCAACGATGCTGTGGCCTCAGGTGCTTGGTAACATCTGGAGACCCCTCGAATCATCATGGCTGCTGTGGGTATGAGTGAGGGTAATGCTGCCGGCATTTAGGAAGACGGGGCAAAGGACGGTGTGAACTCCAATGATGCCGTGCTCTGTAGGCAAACGTCAATGGTGCCAAGTTTAGGGATCCTGAGAATAATCTACTGTTTAAACCTTCATGGGGTTAGACATGTCAGGGGGAAGTTGGATAATGACACGGGGTCCTAGATGGAGATGAGATGGAGAGATGAGGGCCAAGGCCAGAATGTCCCTCAAGAACACCCAGGGACCATTCATGATCCAACCCAGTTCAGGAAGGGTCTTTTTTTTTTTTTTTTTAGATATTTTCTTTGTTTACATTTCAAATGATCTCTCCTTTCTTGGTTTCCCCTCTGGAAAAAAAAAAACCCTATTCCCTCCCTCCTCGCCCCTATTTACCAATCCACCCTCTTCCTCTTCCTGGCCCTGGCATTCCCCTATAGTGGGACACAGAGCCTTCACAGGACCAAGGGCTTCTCCTCCCATTGATGACTAACTGGGCCATCCTCTGCTACATATGCAGCTGGGGCCATGAGTCCTGCCATGTGTACTCTTTGGTTGGTGGTTTAGTCCCTGGGAGGTCTAGGGGTACTGGTTAGTTCATAGTGTTGTTCCTCCTATAGGACCCCATCAGCTCCTTCAGTCCTTTCTCTAGCTCCTTCATTGGGGACCCTGTGCTCAGTCCAATTGATGACTGTGATGATTAACACTTCTGTATTAGTCGGGTACTGGCAGAGCCTCTCAGGAGACAGCTATATTAGGCTCCTGTCAGCCAGCACTTGCTGACATCCACAATAGTGTCTGGGTTTGGTGATTGTATATGGGAAGGATTCCCAGGTAGAAAAGATCTTTGCCAATCCTGCATCCAATAGAGGGCTAATATCCAATATATACAAAGAACTCAAGAAGTTAGACTCCAGAGAACCAAATAACCCTATTTAAAAATGGGGTACAGAGCTAAACAAAGATTTCTCAACTTTGGAATACTGAATGGCTGAGAAGCACCTAAAGAAATGTTCAATATCCTTAGTCATCAGGGAAATGCAAATCAAAACAACCCTGAGATTTCTCCTCACACCAGTCAGAATGGCTAGGATCAAAAACTCAGGTGACAGCAGATGCTGGTGAGGTTGTAGAGAAAGAGGAACACTCCTTCATTGCTGGTGGGATTGCAAGCTGATACAACCATTCTGGAAGTCAGTTTGGCAGTTCCTCAGAAAATTGGACATAGTACTACCAGAGGACCCAGCTATACCACTCCTGGGCATATTCCCAGAAGGGGCTCCAACATGTAATAAGGACACATGCCCCACTACATTCATAGCAGCCTTATTTATAATAGCCAGAAGCTGGAAAGATCCCAGATGTCCCTCAACAGAAGAATGGATACAGATAATGTGGTACATTTATACAGTGGAGTACTACTCAGCTATTAAAAACAATGAATTTATGAAATTCTTAGGGAAATGGATGGATCTGGAGAATATCATCCTGAGTGAGATAACCCAATCACAAAAGAACACACGTGGTATGCACTCTCTGATAAATGGTTATTAGCTCAGAAGCTCGGAATACCCAAGATACAATCCACAAACCACAGGAAACTCAAGAAGGAAGACCAGACAGAGTAGGGATACTTTGATCCTTCTTAGAAGGGGGAGCGGAATACCCATGGAAGGAGCTGCAGAGACAGAGGTGGAGCAGAGGCTCCCTGTTTCCTCCTGTGGATAAACTGTCGAGGAGCTGACGCGTCTGATCTGTCTAAGCCGGAAACAAGCTGACGGCAGAACTGGGCTCACATCCCAGCCTGGTTACTACCTGCTTACATCATCCCACTGATTCCCATGAACAGTTCCAAAGTGACCATTGGCCTTTAGCGCCATCAGCTCAGGCTGGAACGGGAGTGCAGCCATGATTTGACGCCGACGGAGGTATTAAACAGCAGACACGGAATCAGTACTTACTGTATGCCAAGGGCAAGTTCATCAGCAAGAGACAGCTATGGATTGGAAGGAAACTTCTCTCTTGTCCTGAGACTTGCTGTCTACTCTAGTTAGTGACACACGCCTGAGTGGCTGTGTAGAAAGAACCACCACAGGAAAGCAGCATAGGCCAGCAATAGTCAAGGATAGAACTGGCAACTTGAGCTATCATCCAGAACCACAAGAAGACCCTGTCATATAAAAGCATCCAGAGGTGTCCTTTACAAAGGATGGTCCAGGCCCTAACTCATTAAATAACTGACTATTGTAGCGCTGGGCAAGGTAACAGTAACTGTATCAGCAGTGATATTGGCCAACTACTCTGGGCACAGAAAGGTATATGTACGCCTGTAGTGAGCCATCTCACTACACCTCTGTTACAACCCAGTGCTGCTGACAGCATAGCACCAGCTGTCAGGTGGTCAGACTCGGGTTCCATCACATAAAATAACCCCACGGGCTATGCTTTAATTGGCAGTGCTTGGCCTATCAGCATGGTGGCTGCTTTTCTGCCCACAGCCCAGTCTGCATGCCAAACATAGCCTGGCTATGGTTGTTTTCTCATGGTGCTAATGTGTGACCTTCCTCATACCAAACAATATGTCACAGTTCTAAGAGACTTCTAAGAAAAATTACGTGTTTGGTGGGTGCAGTATTGGAAGGTGTATGCATCCTACACCAAGCACAAGAAGACACACACATGAAGACCACGTTGTTTGACATGTAAATGATCATAGGCTATTGAAGGTTGAAAGGCTGGGAGGTTCTATGAAGTCCCTGTGTATGCTGCCGAGCACTGGGTGAGACAGATTGTTGCAGCCCCTGTAAATCCTCCACACTGCATTAAATTCTGTTAATGGGGCCAACAACATTCAAAATAAGCTGTGCTTTCTATGTGAACGTTTGATCTAAGTCATCACTCATCTACAAAACTGACTTTCTTTTTATTAATTTTTCAGTTCTCAGATGGTCAAGTAGTGGTACTCACTCACTGGGGACCTGAAACTCCACATGAAGGTGGACATAGGTAGGGAAAATTTGAAGTTAGGGCAAGTGAGTCCAGTCTGCCTGTGGTAGTTTGAATATGCTTGGCCCAGTAGGTGACATTATTTGGAGATGTGGTCTTGTTGGAGTAGGTATGTGGCCCTACTGGAGGAAGTATGTCACTGTGAGTATGGGCTTTAAGACCCTTGTTCTAGCTGCCCGGAAGCCAGTCTTCTCCTAGCTGCCTTCAGAACAAGACGTAGAATTCTCAGCTTCTCCAGCCTTATGGCTGTCTGGACACTGACACGCCTTGATGATAATGGACTGAACCTCTGAACCTGTAAGCCAGTCCCAATTAATTGTTGTCCTTTATAAGAGTTGCCTTGGTCATGATATCTGTTCACAGCAGTAAAATCCTAACTAAGGAAGAAGTTGGTACCAGGAGTGGGGTTCGAGGAACTAAGTTCCACCTCTTGTTCAGAAGGCAGGTAAGAGAAGACTCACTTTCAGGAAGCTAGAACAAGGATCTTAAAGCTCATGTCCACAGTGACACCCTTCCTCTAACAAGGCCACACATACTCCAACAAAGCCACACCTCCAAATAGTGCCACTCCCTGGGCCAAGCATATTCAAAGTTTCACACTGCCAATTAACCCTTACTCCACAGATAAAAGTGTGAAGTGAAGACCTCATCAGACTAACATTCATAGAATGGTGGTTTGGCCTGAGGAAACATGGCATCTTCACAAGGCTCATCTTAGACAACATGAGAAGGAAGAGTAACTGTTTCCAGCTCACCGGTGAGGAGAAAGTGAGGCTCAGAGAGGCTCTATCATCCTCCTGGAACTTATAGCTAAGACACAGCCAGGTTAAGATTCATGGCTCTCATTCTAAAGCCACATTCTCTGCTCTGTATCATTTATCCATAACTCTAGTTACAGTAATCTTTTCAGAGAGGTTACCCTGGCCTGGAAGAGTGCACAGCTCTCTATAGTAGAGAGACACCAGGCAACTGCAGACATGGGCATTCACAGACTCCCTATACCAAGCAATGAGCAGGATGTCTGAAAAAAAATGTCACCAGGAGAACCAGATGGCACAGGTGTTGCTATGGACAGAATCGGACCCCAGCAAGGGTTTGCATTCTGAATATCGGCCACCACACATGATGGTGTTTAGAGACTATGCCTTTGGGAATCAACTATGGTGAGATGAAGAGAGTGGGGCCTTGTGACCAGAATGTCCATATAAAGGGAAACCAGGAAGCCTCTCCACTCACATCCCCCTTTCTATCTGCCCCTCTTCCTTCTCTTCACAGAGGAACGATCATGAACTAGACAGTAAGAAGGCAACCATTTGCAAGCCAGGAAGAGGGGCCTCATGAGTGGCGGACCATGCTTCTGTTGTTTAAGTCACCCAGAGGATTGCTTGCTACTGTAACTCGATCTGTAAAAGAAATGAAAACCACTATTACTCCAACAATAAGGGAAGCAAAGTCCAGAGACACTAAGCAACTCACGTATATGCATAGTCAAAACCTGTGACCCAGAGGGTCACCCGAGTGACACCAAGGCCATATATTAGCATAATTCATGACACCCTTAGTGACACAGACAGACTCCGCAGGGACGCTATAAATGCGTGTTATCTAGGGGCAGGTCCTGTGAAGCCTCAAAGAAATGCAAATTCAGAAGGCCTTTATCGAAAGCCAGCAGCAAGTGACTATAACATACCTCAGTGTGGCTGGATATCACCTGCTTGTGGCCTGGCACAGACACAGCCACTTCTGAATTAAGTCTTAGGTCTGGATGACAACCTAGGGCCCACAAACCATTCCACAGAGAGGGTAAGCCATGTGGATAGAGCATTTTCCATATTTGCTTAACTTACTTCCTAGTTGTGGCTCCTCAGGGGAACCTAATAGACCTTATTTATTCTTTTACAGACTGACACTGCGCCTGAATCTGGACAAACATCAGCCCACATCGGCTGAACACAGACACCCCTTGTAGAAGCCCTCTCGTGAGACAGTGAACAAGCTGTCAATGTAAAGGGTCAGGATCCAGCTCATAACAGGGGTCCCCATAAAGTGGTGCCTGAATAAAGAGATGTACTCATTGGTTCTAAGCAATAAAGAGCTGGCTGTATTTATACCCAGGCAGCTTATTCTCAACCCAAAGCATTTGTTAGAAAAATACTACCAATGACAAAATCTAAGGGAAATGAAGACAAGAGAGGAAAACCTCATGGGGACACACAGTAGGCATTCAATTAGTGTTCCCTGACCTCTAAAAGTCACCAGATTAACACTGCCTAAAGCAAAGCTTGCACTAGAGTTTGAATCTCCATTCACATCTGAGAGGGCGGTGCGGCTCCCGTGGTGCCTTTCTGATAAACCTAGGCTATCTGTGTGCATTCAATTATAAAGGTTACTGTGACTTAAAAGTGCCATTAAGAAGTACCATATCAGTTGCTTTTGTCCTGCCTTCCTGACAGAGAAAAAAAAAAAGGAAAAAACAAAAAACAAAAAACAAAAAAACCCAAAAACATGAGCAATTTGCCTTTTTTTTTTTCTAGATTAAATTCTGTTAATGGGACGAACAACAACATTCAAAATGAGCCAGCGAGTGGCCTGAGTCCCTGGCATTTGGCTCCCTGGTTTCCATACTTCGCCCACACAGTAAAGTTGCTCTCTAGGAATTCAACAATCTTAGCAATGAAACAACAGCAGCCAGGCACTCGGCCCTGGCCCACAGCATGCAAATCACACCGATTCCTAAAGCTTCCAGGAAGATAAAGAGACAGACAACAGTCCACCATATTAAAAAGACGCTCAGAGCAGCCCCCAATATTCTACCCCCAGGAAGTACCTGATTCTGCAAGCTGATTAATGGGAACATACCTGTACCCTTCCCTATGCCCTTCCATTCATTTGGGTACTTCAGCAGTGGCAGGGTGATAAAGGTTTAGAAAAACAAAAAGCATTTGGGCTCATCCTCCTTGCATAGACCTGGCTTGATGTGGTGCTGGCAAATGGTAACAGTATTTCCAAGCTATCTCTACTGCCATGTAGAAAAACCAATTATACAGAGGCCCCTCTCCCCTGCAGGAGGGCAAGCTCTCTGCCCATGAATATTTCATGCATTGTCATCTGTGCATTATTTAATAAAGCAATTGAGAGGATGAGCTTATTTTCTTTCTCAACCTTCCCACTGGAGACCCCAGGACTACCGTATACAAGCGGGAAGTCGGCAATCAGAGAGACATTGCAGCTCCTTTCTGAAGCCCTGGGCTATTCCAGTCTTAACCACACACTCACAGTTTCTAATACACACACCTTCCCCAGGGACACCCTAACTGCTTATTTGTGCTGATGGAGGCAAAGTCACTTCAGACTTCAATAAGTGGTGACATAAATGATCAGCGGACAGTTGCCAAGTGCCACATTGGGGGATATAAGGCTTAGGAGCCAGATCCCTGTCCTGTCAAACTCAGAGGCAAGGGGAAAATGGTGGAGAAATAAACAATGGAAACTACTCCAGCTACCCATATGACTAATGGCTACTCACAAGATGACTAATGGCTACTCACAAGATGCACAGGGCCTGGATGAAAAAGAGCTTGCTGGGCATCCATCCTTTTTCATTTCCACCCAGTTTCTTATTGCTGATGTGTGGGAATGCAGTTCTTGAAGATGCTAGCCTCTCTCATTTACATGTGAAGGGACCAGACACTCCTCTTCCTAAACCATAACATAGCTGTGGGCAGGTTTCCGGGATTGTTGTATCTTTGGGGAGGGCTTCAGAAAAAAAATCTGAACACCAAATAAATACACTAAGGCCAAGATGGCGGCTCCCTGGCTTGAGCCACGTGCACCACAGTATCTTCAGCAGAGCCCTTGGTTTCTGCTCTCTGTCCATGCCCTGCCCACACTTCTGCAGTTCCCTGCCATCCAAAGAAGTCATGGGATTTCACTTCTGGTGATGGAGACGCTGACTGATCAAACATGCCAAAGCTGCTTGCTAAAGACATGAGGGAACTGCCCCTCCCCCATTTCTTGGCCAGCAGCTGGGAATGTGATTAGGGTACTAGAACCATCCTGAACTGATACTACGCTGCACGCAGGTCAGGATCACGGCACCAACCAGGCACAGGTCTCTTTTGCACTTGTGTCTCAGTTTAGTGCTGCTTACCTAATTTCTGAATTGCACATGAGATCCAAGCGGACTGATCACATTTCCACCTCGCTCTACAATGTGAGCAAATGTGCATTTATTACACTTCTTCCACCGGGGGTAACCATTCCTTTGGAATACAGGAGGCATTTCGTGTCCTAACTACCTAACTACAAGACATCTAGGATCCTCGGAGTGTTGAAAAGTTACAAAATTCTAAGGATACCTGTTGTCAATGCCCCGGGAACAGAAAGAAACCAAAGGCACACCTGCAATGACCCCGCTTGCATTCAAGCATTCCTTCTATTGAGGGAGACCTTCTTGACCTGATCAAGCATTCCCCCGACAGCTTGCCAGAAGGGAACAAACCCACAACTCAGATCCTTGCTCCAAGCTTGGCCACACTTCTCTGCTCTCCACCAGGAAAAGACAAGCTGACCTAACTCGTTGGTAAATTGGATTTCACATGCTTCAAGACAATTGCAAGATCTCCCTGCAGGGTGCTTTTCCTGAGGCCATGGTTCCTAATTATCTTTCATATGTGCCTTAATTCCCAGTTCCATAATCAAATCTGTTGCTTTCCTTTAAGCCATGTCCTAGTTACCCTTTAAAGTCGAGGGCCTGCTTTCAACCACCTTTTCATGCCTGACTCAGGCATCTTGTGGGCGGGGGTGGGGACAGAAGTTGAAAAGATAATTCTAGAATGTGGGACATTGCCATGGTTCTTATAGTGAGCATTTCTCTTCCTTAGGGATTCTTTCTCAAACATTGGCCCATAGGCAGGCACATGCATTCAAGCTGCTGTTGGTCCGTTAAGGAGTACATGACTGGGCACCTTACATGTTACGGTCTCTCATCAGACTCGGCATTCTTTAAGGAGAGATGTCTGAAAAGAGTGAAAGGGCCAGGTGTGGTGATCTGTAATCCTAGTACTCAGAAGGTTAAGGCAGGAAGATTGTGAGCTCAAGGCCAGCCTGGGCTATATAGCAAACCTTGTCTTAAATTCACCTTGTGTTGGGGCTAGAGATGGATCAGTGGTTAAGATCTTGTTTTTCAAAAGGACCAGGTCTGATTCCTAGCACCCTTTAATTCCAGTTACAGGAGTTCCTATGCCCTCTTTGTCTCAAGATCTATACACAAACTAAGTTACAAAATACTTTTTTATTAAACAAGCAACAACCAAAAGCAAGACAAAAGACAAAAGAAAGAAATGCTACATTTCTAGGTCCCAGGCCATCTTCCCTCCTACTCAGTCTCCCTGGCTCTCTAGATGTCCAATCATTGGCGGCCTGCCTCTGCCGCAGACTTTTCAGAGCTGTTTTCTACTTTTTACTCCTCCTTCCCAACTCTACGACTTAGCCTTGCCCTCAAGGAGCTTCTAAGATTATCCAGAGGAAATCATTTGCCAGCTATCGAAGGAGAAAGATGACAAGCTAATGTGGAAATCTGAGCTGCAGGAAAGTCGCTTCCCATACCAGGCACAGGGCCCTGATAGAAAGCGGAAGCTGGGAGTGGAAACACGGAAATACTCCAAAAGTAGGAAGTGTGAAGCCTGCAGAAGTTGCACGTAGGGAAATCATGTGACCAGAGGTCATACATACTAAAAGCACTGGTATGTTGTACCAGGAAGGGAAAATCAAGGATTTTGAGTAAAATAAGGTTAGATTTATACAGGATTCTATCCTTTGTAGATGCAAACACTCTGTCTCTATAGAAAGCTGTTTAAGGGCGGAGTGTGTGACTGTGCTAATGTAGCACTCAAACTTTTTTTTCTAGATTTATTTATTTAATGTATATGAGCACACTGGAGCTGTCTTTAGACACACCAGACGAGGATGTCGGATCCCATTACAGACGGTTGTCATCCATCATGTGGATCCTGGGAATTGGACTCAGGACCTCTGAAAGAGCAGTCAGTGCTCTTAACCACTAAGCCATCTCTCCAGCATATCAGTTAGACTTAATCGTTGCTGTGACAAAATGCCTAGTGCAATTAACTTAAGGGATGAGGCACTCTTAGTTTACAGTGTCAGAGGTTTCTATCCAGAATCAGCTGGATCCAGTGACTTGACCCTGGGGCAAGGCAGACTACCATGGTAGTCAGAGTGCATGACAGATGCTGGCAACAGTCGGGAAATGAAAAGGCAGACAGGTAAAGGCTCAGGACAGATACAGTCCCTACGAACATGGCGCCAGTGACCACTTCCTCCACCTGAGCCCCACCTGCAAAAGCTTCCATTATTTCTTAATAATGTCATCAAATTGCGACTCCATCCACAGGTTAATCCAGGGTGAAGGCAGAGCCTTCACGTCTAGTCACTTCCCCAAATCCCCAACTCTGAACACCCTTTGTCTGAAGGCCAAGCCTTCAAAGCAGGAGCCTCTAGGGGGACACCTCCCATTCAAATCCTAACAGTAGACAACGGCATGGTCAGGTTTTAGTAAGGGTTTGCTATGGCTTGACCTTCCTCCCTACTACACTGGGAACTGCTAGATTGTTCTTTTCAGTGTTATTGGTAGCGTAGCAATTAAGAGGCTGCTAATCCCAGCTTCACTGTTGTGCCGTGTGACCCTGCGTAGGTTACTTAACTCTACTCGACCTGTTTGAGGTGGAAGTCTCTAGCTGTCTTACTGGGTTGTCTAATAACCCTGCTGGCTGTCTGCATCGAGTGCTTTGCAGGGCGCCTGGCACCCAGAATTACGCTCGGACATTCCCAGACGACCACTTGGCTGCTCATGTAGTTGGATGAGCACAGCTTAGAGGTTTGTATGTGGGTATGTGGGTGCATCAACACACACGCATACACACACACACAGAGGTGGGGGACAGGAAAGAGAGAGCACAAGAGTAAAACACGACTTATTTAGGCACAGTTTGTAGTTTGTTCAAAGCTCATAAAAAATGTAAATCTATCAGCAATAACAATAACAGGAGGATTTCACTACCCTACATCAATGTATGTATGCATGTATGTATATATGTATGTATGTATGTATGTATGTATGTATGCATCTATCTATCTATCTATCTATCTATCTATCTATCTATCTATCTATGTGTATCATCTGTCTATGTGTATGTATGTGTGTATATGTGTATTTGTGTGCATCTCTATGTGTGTGGATGTGCACTTGTGGGTGTCTATATGTGTGCGTTTGTGTGTCTGCCTGTGTGTTTTTGTATGTGTTTTGTATGTGTCTATTGTTTGTTTTTGTCTGAGTATGTATGTATGTCTGTGTTTGTGTATGTGTGTGTCTATATGTTTATGAGTGTTCTTGTGTGTTCATATGTATGTGTTTGAATATTTGTGTATGTGTGTCTATATGAGTATGTGTTTGTCGGCATGTGTGTTTATGCATGTGTGTGTCTATATACATGTGCTAGTGTGTATGTATGTGTTTTGGTGTGTTTGTATGTATATCTATATGTATATGTATGTGTGTTTGTGTGTCTGCATGTGTGTTAGTGTATGTGTTGTCTATGTGTTTGCATGTGTCTGTTTGTATATATGTATATGTGCATTTGTGCATGTCTGCATGTGTGTTTGTGTATGTATGTGTCTGTGGTATATATGTGTATGTGTTTGTTTGTCTGTGAATATATATGTGTGTGTATGTGTCTATATGTGTGTTTATATGTGTGTCTATATGTTTATGTTTTTATGTGTGTTATGTGTTTATGTGTGTGTGTTTGTGTGTCTGTCTGTGGTATATATGTCTGTCTGTGTGTATATATGTGTGTGTGTGTATATACATATATGTATATGTATATATGTATATATACATATATATGTATACACGTGTATGTGTGTGTGTTCCTGGAGATTAAACTCAGGGCCTCACATATACTAGGCAAGCACTCTACTACTGAGTTACTTCCAGCCCATATATCTGTTCTCAACTCTGTTTATGCTCACTTTAATGCTATAGACATGTCCATACCTGGGCATCAAACAGAGAATGGCTACTGTGTTAAGTCTCCACCAAATCTTCCTAATGGATAAATGAATCTAAGGCAGCAGCCATTCCAGCACCAGCTCATTGCTTTATAGGAGCCTCTAAAAAGAGCGGCTTCCAGGAAATCCATGGCAGAGTCCCATGTATCCACAATAAGGAAGGCCCCACTACTTAATCAGACAAATGGCCAGTATGTCCTCAGTTCCCTCCAGCATCTGCCATCAAGGTCATCTGGCCAGGCTGTGAGACAGGTGTCCTCCTTGTGTATCTAGAAACAACCAGAGGAGAAACACCTGCTCGGCCCTTGGCAGTGAGAACAGAACAAGCAGGAAGGGATGAGAATTACCATATCTCCTAACCTGAGGCTGGGAAAGCTGGGAACGCCATTGCTGGCTGTGTGCAGCCTGTCAATGTGAACTTGAAAGGCTTAGAGTCTTGATGGGGGCAGTGATCGCAAAGCCTACCCTGCCACCATCCCCCGTGCATGCATGCATATACATATACAAGTATTTGCTTATCAGGAAAGGCGCATGTTCATCAATGAATAATGCCTGCAAGCAGTCACGGCCTTCTAAAATCTTTAGATATATAAATCCCTCATTAGAAAAGGTAATAGCCTAACATGATTCTCTTGTCAATGTATTATCAGCTACTGGGAGAGGTCAGAGCAAGAGCAGCATAGAGAAATAGAAACTCTGCTTAAAATCAGCAAGTGCAGCTAGTTGATGGCTCATGAGACCAACAATAACCGAAGCAAAAACACCCATGATCTTTCACCCTTCTTACTGTATTATTCGAAAGGACATTTATGGTGGGCAGTACAGGTAAAGTTCTAGTGACCACGTCTATTAACCCAAGAACAGTCACAATTCTTCCACACCTTCCATCTTTCCTTCTCCACCTCCTTCTCCTCTCCCTTCCTCCTCCCCTTCCTCCTCCCCTCCTCTTCTTTCTCCTCCCTCCTCCTCCCCTTTCCTCTCTTCCCCTTCTCCCCTCCCTCCTCCTCCC
>NW_022196913.1:62294722-62322364 GCF_008632895.1 Mastomys coucha
CTCCTCCTCCTCCTCCTCCCCTTCCTCTTCCTCCTCTTCCCCTTCCTCCTCTTTCTCTTCCTCTTCCTCCTCCTCCTCTTCCTCCTTCTCCTCCTCCTCCTCCCCCTCCTCCTGTTCTTTCCCCTCTTCCCCTCTTCCCCTCCTCCCCTTCCTCCTCCTCCTCCTTCCCCTCTTCTCTTTCTCCCCTTCCTCCTCTTCCTCCTCCTCCCCCTCCTCCTGTTCTTTCCCCTCTCCCCGCTTCTCCCCTTCTTCCTCCTCTCCTCTCCTTTCCATTTCAGATCCTGGCCTTTCTACCAGGAACTTTTAAGGCAGCACCCAAAAGCTAAGGTAACTTACAAAGAAGTAGACCCAGAGGCTAGAAGATAGAATTAATTGGCAGAAGCCCAGATGCTCAGCACTCCAGGAGCAGAACTAGATCGGTGGCCACTGGGAGCAGCAGCTGCCCCGAGTAATTGAATGAGTGCTGGCTGTGTTTTAGAACCTGCAGAGATTTCTCCCAGAGAAAAATCCAACACGTGGTCTTAAAGATGACATTTGTTTTCTTTGAAATCAGGGCAATTTTGGCCAGTGGGCAAATGACCATCCATTGGTCCTGGTCTGCAGGGGCATTCCACACTATCAAAGGCATCTTCAAAGAGGTCTGGGTGGGAGACCAGAGGCCCCTCTCTGGAAATAGCTCCTGGCCACAGCTGAGTTAAGGACTCCAAGCATTCAGTGTGGGCAGAAAGGGGAAAAAAAAAGTAAGAAAGTTAGGGAGGACGGAACAGCCAGGAGGCCTGATAGTCCACAGAGACCTGAGGAGAAGGCAGGCGAAGAAGGGTTAGGTGGTCTGGGGCTCAAGAAGGCCAGAGCGGGGACATCTCAGGGCTGGGGTGGGGGACATTTTATAACAAAGCTTATATGAAATTAACACATTGAAAATACCCCCCATTAAAGTGGAGACACATTAAATCAACAGACTTTGCACAGAAATGTCAATTGACTCTGAGCTGAGAGGACGAGCTGGCCCCCAGCACTGACTGAAAATTCTTTTGAAGAACAGTCCTAAGCTGGACAATGGTGGTTTTCAAACAGGCTTGGCCTATGGAGGAAGTTCTAGGCCAGCCTGGATAACTTAAATGAGATCTTGCCTCGTATAAAAAGTAAAAAGAAGGCTGTGGCTGTGGGCTAGTGTGCGCAAGACCTTGGGAACCATCTGTGGTTCGTTCAAAATAGAGAAAAGAGAGAGGAAGAACCATTGTCGTAGTGTCCTGTAGCAAGAGAGACCAACCGATGGAGAGATCTCTGACAGACTGTCCATCTGGAAATCCCACCCAAAGCCAGGCAGGGAGCAGAGATGGGGTCGGTCCCCCAGGAATGCTCCGAGCCACCTTTCTCTCTGCTGTCCTCACTGGGAGGGCTTGTTGGCTTCTAGGGGCCTCTACCACCTCACAACTTCTTCACTATAAAGATACTTGGCTGTCCACCACGCATCCCCTGTTAGGAGGTGATTGGCAGGGTCTGTCTAAAACCTGCCCAATAATTGACTCTCTGCCCATGGACGTGTTGGGACCCCACCATAACTACTTCTATGCACTCTTGGGATGAAAGGGGAAAGGGTTTCATTTTGTTTAGAGTGAGCACCGCTGCTCCACCTTTGCCTCCCCTCTGCTCTACACCTCTGCCTATCTCCTTATCCCTGCCCCGTCTCCTCCTCACCTCTGCCCCACCTCTGCCTCATCTCCTTATCCCTGCCCCGTCTCCTCCTCACCTCTGCCCCACCTCTGCCCTGGTTGACATGTTTTCTTGATTCTGTTTTTCTTCCAGTGTGGAACAAACCTGAGAGAGTGGTAGCCTTGTCTCTGAGTCTAATGGGATGGTGCAGAGTATGACCTCAGCCAGCATCGGACCGGCATCTCCAGGGACTAGCACAGTGCCTGGCTCAAAAGAGCAGTTCCTCAGAAAATAATGATGAGTCAGGTAATGAACAGGGACTTCTGTCTCCAGGCTGCTTAGGAAGAGACTGTCTGGGGCTGTTTCTAAGGCTGTTTGAGCTTTTTATGCTCCGGCATTATTTTCTTCCTATATTAAAAATAGATTTTTATTATAAAAATGGGACCATGCAAAGGCAGAATCCAGCCCCAGTTTTCTCAGATATAGATCTATAGTGTGCTTTGAAGAAAGGAAGGGATCAGTTGCCAGCCACATGCAGCATAAAAACAAAGCACGTGGTTGCTCTGCCCCTCTTCCCCATTTGATCTAAAAATAAAGGCGCTGTTCTGTGTTCCTTGGAGAGTGCCTGATTTATACTCCAATTTCGTTGCAGAAAAAGCACAGACTTTGCTCCCCCTTGGAAGGGCTGACGTGCCATTTAGTTAACTTATACAGACGCCCCCACAGGGTGACCTCCACGCTTGCAGGGATGCCCGGCCTGCAGAAGTCATCTGTAATCCTCCACTTCATCAGGGCATCCTGGAGTCCTGGGTTCCATCACCTTCTCATGACGTCCGCTTTTCCAACCACTCAGGAAAAAACCCTCATGTAGAGCTGCCTAAACTGTGCAGAGGATCAGGCAGACTGCCTTGTTCCACTCCTACCTCACAGAAACTGACTGACGTGTGTTCCTAAGCTCCAGTAGCAAGAATTTAAAGTGGACTTCAATTCAATAGCTTGTCACCTCTGAACTTTGGGCAGGCCCTGACTTTGCCAAAGAGCGGGAATTATTAGGACCTCTACCAATTTCATAGGGCTTTTGTGAGTGCCAAACAGAGGCAGGGCCACCTCACCCTTGGGCTGCATGCTCCTGACAGACTAAGCCCCCACTCTGTCCTACCTGTCACTGGTTGATACTTCTTGTGCCATCACTAGTCTGAAGCAAGAAAGCATCACTGGACCTTGCCTTTGATACTCAGAAAGATGATGCTACAAAGTAACTCCTTTCGTGCTCAGAAGTATGCTACAAAGAAATTGTTCATACTGCTATTGCACAGTGACCAAACAGACTGGGAAACACCGTCAAGTGCCTGAGCAGTCACCTGCTTGGACGTGACAGAGGTGCCTCTTGCTCATTTCTGAACCCTCCCACAAGCTTTGTCTGACAGGGCCCATTGGGCAAGCAGCACAAGCTAATGCCTGCCAGGCTGAATGCAGTATATGTATACACATACAGCAAAAAGAAAGATATGTGCTTAAGATGACACTATTGGTTAATATTACTCTTTTCAATAGTAATGTCTGTGCCTGTCCTCAGTCACTTTAAATAAGACAATGAGTGGGTAAATATGAGAAGGAAATTTTTACCCTTTAAAATAATAGGCATATTACCTAAATAGCTCAATTGTCTCTTCCTCTGTACAGGGCTATGAGGTTGTTACCATTATCATATAAGGAAAAATGCCTAACTCGAAGGCAGCCTCAAATTTAAAACATTGACTTATATTTCCCAATGAGCCTGCTACCAAGACTCCCAGAGCTTTCAGCCACACCCCTGAGGATGTCACACGCCAGGCACAATGTCCCCTTGCCATACTTCCCATGGTGGCCGGCCAAGACACTCAAATTCCCCTTGTCTTAAAGAAAACCAAGAAAGTCATGAGTTCTGGAATATTCAGGTCAGAGCTGAGAGGGGCCTCCTTCCCTCTCCTGAGCTAGCTTCTTTCCCGCTATCAGATAAACACAGTCTCAAAATAGAAACCTCCAGTGTTCGGGTTCCAGGATGATAGAAGATGCAGATGAGCCAGCAATGAACTGCCCATTTCTCGGTCTTTACATTGCGAAGGTGAAGAGCACGTGATCAGGTGAATGGACGGTCCCACAAGTTTAGCTAGAAATTGAATCTAACCTCATGCATGCACCTCCTGCATGTGAGACCTGGAGCTTAGTACAGAGGAGAGATGAGAGATAGAGGTGATAAAACACACACACACACACACACACACACACACATATATGCACATGCACACACACACAAGTTCTATGTTCTATGTTAGCATAGAACACCATACACATGACTCCAGTAAGATCCAAAACAGAATGGGAACTCTAGGATGCTAACTGACAGAAGCAACATCTCAATAAAAGATGAGGGTTATGTTGGGTCCACCTGCACCACTGAAAACACAGAGAAAGTCTCCATCAGGTTGAAGTAAAGCATTCTTAGAAGAAGTAGCGGCATGAGCATATATATGGAAAAAGGAAATAGAGGTATGTGTGCTCTAGGCTGGAGATCTGTGGGAACTAGTGTCTTAGTCACTATTCTATAGCTATAAAGAGATACTGTGACCAAGGCAACTCTAATAAAGGAAAACATTTAAGAGTGGGTTGGCTTACAATTCAGAGATTTATTCTATTATCATGGAGAGAAGCATAGTGGCACATAGGCAGACATGGTGCTGGAGAAGGAGCTGAGAGTTTTACATCTGGATCAGCAGGCAGCAGGAAGAGAGAGACCCTGGACCTGGCTTGAGTATCTGATTCCTCAAAACCCACTCCCAATGACACACCTCCAACAAGGCCACATCTCCTAATAGTGCCACTCCCTATGGACCTGTGGGACCACTTTTATTCAAGCTACTGCAACTGGTAAGGACAGATTGTCTGAAAATAGAACAGGAAGACTTATAAGCACTGTGCTGGTGAACTTGCATATTGTACCATAATCAGTGACAGCCATTGCCTGTCCCTGAGGATGGGTAAGGGGCAGAGAATCTGCTTTAAGGTCCTTCATTCTGTCTTCTAGCAACAATCAGCAATCAGGTAGAAGACTGGATGCAGCAGGATGAGGGACTCTGACTCTGTACACTATATGGTTTGAATGTGGAGAGCCTTTCATGGCATGCATGTTTGAAGGTTTGTCCAATAGATGCTGGTGCTATCTACAATGGTTATAGAACCTTTAAGAAGGAAAGTCTCACTGGAAAAAAAACAGGTCATGGGGTGTGGGGTTAAACAAGAGGTTTTATAGGCCAACTCTCTTTCCTCTCTGCTTTCTGCATCCTTACAATAAAATACAATATGACAAGTCTCTCTCCCAATCCTGCTACCATGCCCTCTCTTCCATGATGGACTCTATACTTCCTTAAGCCATATGCTCAAATAAACCCTTCCTTAAGTTGCTTTCTTTCCTCAGGTATTTTGTCATGGCAATTCGAAAAGTAAGTAATATATAAATTAGTACCAGGAGTGGGGTTGTTGCTATAATAAGCCTGACCATATGACTCATAGACTTTGGAACTGGTTTAGAGGAGAAATGTAAAAGAACTTAGAACTACAAGCCAGATAAATTATAGGGTGTTCCAAGCAATACCTGGGCCATCTAGTTGAAATTTGAAATACTGAATTAGCAAGATAGATGAGGTTTTAGAGGGGAACAAAGACACTATTAGGAACTGAACTGGTAGCCATTTGTGTTACACTGTGGTACAGAATCTAGATGCATTTTGTTCACATGTGTCCTGAAAGTCTGAGTGAGGATGAATTCAAGAAGCAATGGATGAATTCATCTGGCAGAAGTATTCGAGACACATAGCATTCAGGCTTTGGTATGATTACTGCTCATTGCTCTTCTCAGTATTTACAGTAAGAGAAACAAGCATAGTGCAAAGTTGGAGAATGTGCAGTTTGGTGAGGAAACGGACAGGAGCAAGTTAAAGTACAGACAAGGTAGGTCAGGACGCATTGCAGTTGTTAAAGAGATTAGCACAACTGAAGAGAAATGGTGTATCTTACACTGGGAAGTCAGGGAGACTGGCAAGGATAAGACACTCCCTATCCAAGTCTCCAGATTCATTTCAACTAAGAACGCCACAGAAGGGACTCACTGCTCAAACTGCAGTTACTTGGGTAAATATTTTCTCCGACTTAACCTCAAAGGTGCCCAAACCCTGGTTTAAAGGCCCAGGAAACTAACTACTTAAGCTGTCAGAAGAACTCAACAGTGCTATTCCCAGGGTACTGATGTTGCAGACATGAAGGATCTAAGAGTAAAAGGGGTCTCGGAAGCTTTAGACAAGGTTCCTGGAGGTGATATGTGGCAAGGTTAGCATCCTAGCAAGGAGGCCCTGAGAGGCCATTGTATGAAGCTGTGAAGGTGCAGCCTCAGTTACAGTGGAAACATGAGGCTCTTGAAGATGACCGAACTATAGAACTCAGAAGACGCAGTCTTCTGAGACGGAACTTTTTGACTGTGTTGGGACCATTGAAGACTGTAGAGACATTGGAAGGGGGAATGAATCTGTTTTGCAAGTTGAGATAGATATGTGTCTGTGCAAGCAGTGGCAGGTGTGGTTAGGATACGAAACATCCCCTGGTGGCTCATATGCTTGGATACTTGGTCCCACTGGGTGTGTTGATTTGGAGGTTTTGAAATCTCTAGAGGAAGATCTTCATGGGAGGAGATGAGTTCCTTGGAGTGGGACTTGAGGTTTTTTATAGCCTGCCCCATCTTCTTTCTTTCTGTTTCTGCATCCTGACTGGGAATACAATGTACCCAGCTACCTTGGTACATCTTCTCTAGTCATGAACCTATGGGACTCTTTCTTCCTTAAGTTGTTTGGATGGACATTTTGTCATCTCAATGCGACAATTCTTATACCCACTACGTAGGGCTCTCATTCCCATTTCAGAATTCAAACTGTGGGATTCTAGTCAGAGAATGATGGAAAACTGGGGAGGGTCCCAGTGGCAACTTCTCAAACCCCCAAAACTTCCAGCTTGCCATTGGCTTGACACTCCCACTTCACTATATTTGAATAAAACAGTAAGCAGAGTTTGAAACATGGTCCCCATGAGAGCTGGAAACTTTGGAGCATTAGCTGACAAACAGGCTTGCTGCTGTGTAAACTCCCAGGGCAAATGGCAAAGTATGAGCTAATCTTGCCACCATCACAAGTTCTCTGAGCTGAGGATAATGTATGATAATCTAAATCGAGCTGGGCAGATGCTTGCCTGGGAAATCTGATTAGGATTTGCTTGATGGTTCCCTTTTATCCCCCAGGAGACCTCAGGGTATGGCAGATAGGACCAGGCCATGAAGTTGACATGTCCCCTAAGTGATCCAGACCCCAAGGCACTCGTCTGCTGAACACGGTCGGTGCTGAATCTGCCACTGCTGAGGACGATAATCTGAAAATGATGTTTCAGTACTGGGCTCAGGCAAACAGATGCTAGCTTCACCAATGCCCAACTGGCAAGACCAGAGTGTCTTTGTGTATAGAGAAGACATGCAAAGCATGGGCCTCATCTGTGTTGAACATCCTTCAAGGGACAACGTCAACTGTGCTGTGAGGTTTTAAAAGCAAAACTCTCCAGCCCTAACCTCTGTGGCTCTCCATCACCTAACACTTCACGCCCTCATAATAAATGAGCCACGAGCATCTATGCCCACACACCACACCTCTGTTCCTGCCTATCCCTCTATCTGAAATGCCTTTTTCCAGCTAAATTCTTTTTGCTCTTACGAACGAAAATATATGTCTCCTTGCCTGGGAAGCTCTTCCTGGAAAAAGTCTCAGCTGTCAGTTATTTAAGGAAGCTTGGTCAGTGTTTCCAATCTTCAAAGCTTACCTCAAGTCGGGACATGCTAAGTGGCATTACCACGCCTGATGGACGAGACCTGACAGCTCTACTTGATGAAGACTCCATAAGCATGGGAAGATTTTTCCTGCTCACCATCTCAGTTTCTGACCCCTGTCTCAGTGACCATCTCCTCACACCAGCCTCTGGGTCAGCACTTCTGTTTCTGCTTTGTCATTTCATCTAGACTATGAAGTCCTGGATGGTTGGACCAGCCCTCAGACCAGTGTGGCATGTTGGCCTACTTCAAGACCTCAACCTAAAGGCCCTGAGCTGTAGGGCCTTATCTGGTCAGCAGAGGTGACCATGGCATTAGTAGGACGAACTGATACATTCAATGCCTCTTCTTCAGTTGGATACTCTTAACCATCACTAACCAGCACTAACAACCATGAAGATCTGGCACAGGATATGAACAGAGGAGTGAAGAGCTATGCAGAGTCCGAAGAACAACTCTTTTATTATTATTATTATTATTGATGTGTTGGAGCGGTGGGTCGCGTCAGAACATACCACACTAGGCCCAAACAGTTCCACGTGTAAGAGGTTTAATTGAGAGGGAGTGGGGGTAGTGGTGCAGAAAGAGAGGAGAGAGGGAGAGGGAGATAGGGAGAGAGAGAGAGAGAGAGAGAGAGAGAGAGAGAGAGAGAGAGAGAGAGAGAGAGAGAGAGAGAGAGAGAGAGAGAGAGAGAGAGAGAGAGAGAGAGAGATATGGAGGAAATGTTCCCCCGTGTATATATGGGTTGTGATGTAGCAGCCACAGGTAAAGGTGGGAGGTGAGCCCAATGGATTCTGGGAATATGGTAGTTATTGCCCTGGCAACAGGTCTGTGGACTCGCCCATGTATCGCCACAGGCTTTGGATATCATGTTGCTAACAATTATTATTAGATATTTTCTTTATTTACATTTTAAATGTTATCCCCTTTCCTGGTTTCCCCTCCCAAAACCCCCTAACCCTCCCCACCCCCTGCTCACCAACCCACCCATTCCCTCTTCCTGGCCCTGGCATTCCCCTATACTGGGGCACAGAGCCTTCACAGGACCAAGGGCCTCTCTTCCCACTGATGACCGACTAGGCCATCCTCTAGGCCATGTGTACTCTTTGGTTGGTGGTTTAATCCCTGGTAGCTCTGGGGGTACTGGTTGGTTTGTATTGTTGGGGCTGCAAACCCCTTCAGCTCCTTCGATCCTTTCTCTAGCTCCTCCACTGGGAAGACCCTGTACTCAGTCCAATGGTTGAATGAGAGCATCTACCTCTGTATTTGTCAGGCACTGGCAGAGCCTCTCAGGAGACAGCTATATCAGGCTTCTGTCAGCAAGCACTTGTTGGCATCCACAATAGTATCTGGGTTTGGTGACTGTATATGGGATGGATCCCCAAGTGAGGCAGTCTCTGGATGGCCTTTCCTTTAACTCTTAGTGTACAGATTAAGGTATCTATGTCAATGGCTTTAAATCAAGTCTAAGGGGGCCATAAAAATCTCCTTCAGCCTCCCCCTTTGAAAGAACAGATAATGTCTTGTGTAAACACATGATACTTGTCTTAGTCAGGGTTTCTATTCCTGCACAAACATCATGACCAAGAAGCAAGTTGGGGAGGAAAGGGTTTATTCAGTTTACACTTCCACATTGCTGTTGATCACCAGAGGAAGTCAAGACTGGAACTCAAGCAGGTCAGGAAGCAGGAGCTGATGCAGAGGCCATGGAGAGATGTTTCTTACTGGCTTGCTTCCCCTGGCTTGCTCAGCCTGCTCTCTTATAGAACCCAAGACTTCTAGCCCAGGGATGGTACCACCCACAAGGGGCAATTGAGAAAATGCCCCACAGCTGGGTCTCATGGAGGCACTTCCCCAACTGAAACTCCCTTCTCTGTGATAACTCCAGCCTGTGTCAAGTTGACAACCAGGAATAGCCACTACAATACTGTTACCTAGATCCCCTTAGACATTGTTCTCAGGGATCTTTGCTACAGACTTGGCATGTGAGGTTGTTCCAGAGACTACAAACAAGAAGATTAAAAAAAAAAAAGGCTATCCTCCATGCCTTGTAGCCCCTCACTTAGTCTCTGCCAGTTGTCCATTGTAGGTGTGGCTGAATCGCAGGTCACTGCCTGGGCCTCTCTGGGTGGCCAGGATGATCACAGACTTCCACACAGTTCTCAGGCCTCCCTCAGCTGGCCTGCCTGCTAGACTCAAGGGTCCATGAGCATGGCCGGACCCAGCTGCACACACCTGCTTCTGCCATGCAGCCTTGTGTGTGCTCCAGGTGCACTCAGCAGCCAGGGAGACTCATGCCATCCCTCTGCGGGAGGCACAGAGGATCTCCTCTCGAGACTGCAGGAGGCCACTGCCTCTTGAGGCACCAGGCCAGTGAACACTACAAGATCGCAAGGGCCATCACTGCAGTCATTTGCCAGCCATGCACCCACAGTCCAAGGCTAGCTGGATTGGCACTCCTGGGCCACCATTCCCCATAGGCCTCCTCCTCTGCTCTCTCAATGATCAAGTCTTTGAACTTTGAAAACATGAACTTTTGCCAAAAAAAAAAAAAAAAAAGAGTCTGTCCTCAATGAGTCTTTGGTGACAGTAGTGGTAATGTGGGTGTGTCTGACGATAGTGGTGATACTGTAGGTCCTGAGGTCTCCATGCACCCGACAGTGAGAATGTCTGGACTTAGTCACAGTTTATTTGCTCCCAGCTGGGGGTCTAGATCATGTCATCTGCCCCAGCTGTACCTTAGCTCCCCTTGTGTACAGCAAGGAGCCCTGAGTACTGCTTACTTCATAAGAGTCCACCTGATTGACAGAATATGATGCCTACTGGTGTTTAGCTTCTACTGTGATTGACGACGATTGCCATGGGCAGTGGGTGTGGGGAGTGGTGTGACCTCAGTGGCTACCGACAGAAATAAGCCCCAGGACAAGAACTGATGATGCCAATTTTAAAACACAGTTTTGTTTTCCTTAATTATTATATAAAGTAGGCAATCTCCATTGAGCATCTGGGCTTTGGCTTGCTCCCAAGGGTGCACAGCTGTGTTTAGGACACAAGCCAAATAAGCTTGTGGTAGACAGGAGTCTCACCACGTAGCCAGAGGAGCCAGCCAGCCAGCCCAGCCTGGTGTAGGAGTACTTCAGTAGCCCTCATGAACTAACCACGCTCCTGGCACAGGAAATCTGCTTTTGTACAACTTCACACAAGTCCAGGTGGGCTGACCCTTCTGCCTGCTCCTTGTACATGCTGTCTGGTATGGTCCATACTCATCAGCAGAAGATAGAATAAAGAATTCTCTCTACAAGCTGCAGAACACCCTGGGGACCTTCAGGCTTCCCAATGAAATCAGCACCTTGGTCCATGAGTGGAGGACACTAAATATGGAGCCTTTTTTCTCAAGCCAGTGTTAAGCCCAGTAGAGAAACTATGCTAAAATGCATCTCTGAAAAGTGTATTAAAGGCACAGACCCCTAACACAACCCCCCCCAACTTGTATGAGTGTTTAACCTGCTTGTCTGTACAACAAATAGGTGCCTAAAGCCTTTGGAGACCAGAAGACCCATTAGATTGATCTCCTGGAACTGGAGTTACAGTTTGTGAATTGTCATGTGGGTGTTGGGGATCGAACACAGGTCCTCTACAAGCACAGTGCTCTTAACCACTGAATCATCTCTCCCGCTCCAATCTACTTGAGAGTCAAAATCCCTGGCCTGTGTGCCTGTTTGCTTTTACAAACCTGCAACCCCACTCTTAATGCCTCCCTTATCACCTAGAGACTCATGGTCGTAGGAGGTTTGGGACCAGGGACCTGCTGAGCTCCAATCCCTGCACCCAACCCCAGCCCAGTTATACCCTGTCTGGCTCCTTCGTGTGCCCCAGCACCACTCACTCCCCGTGCATCTTCCTTCTCTATCATGGACACCTGCTTATTTCCTTCTAGAGCAGAACCACAGGGAGTGCGGTATGATGTCATCCTGTGTCTTGTTGACCATCACGTCTCAGCACCCAACACAGCAGATGATGTAAAAACAATGCGGAGGCACAAACAGTGGAAATCAATAGTAAAACCAGATGGAGGAGGAAGGGATGGATGACCTCTGCTGGGAGGGGAAGGAAGAACAGACAGGCAAGACAAGAGCCTCTGCCCTGCTATCCTGAGTGGCCTGGGATATTTTACTTCCTGTTTCTTTGGCTTGAAGGCCTATGAAACCATGACTCTATCCCTTTCAACTCACTCTCTCCCTGGCAGGGCTTTCTATGGGGTGGCTATAACAACTCTATAGTCTCACTGCCAAGTAGGGAGACCCTTAGTTCCATTGCCACAGGGAGACCCATGGGCAGGACCTGGAAATCCTCCTCATTGATCCTTTTGTCTCTGGCAGACAAGGTGTCTCAGAGATTATTTTAATTATTGAGTTTCTCTTTTTAACTCAGGGAACAGAGCAGACAAATTAGCTTGTATGGCTTTAGTACCTCGCGGCTCTGTAGCAATCACCATTCTGTCTAGAGGCCTCTGAGGCTCCTATGTCTTAATAGAACACAAAAATAAAGAAGGTCTTCCTGAGCTGTAATCTGACCACAGTGGGGGTCAGTGTGTGATTAAGTGATGGGGCACAATGATGTCAGACTGACCAGAGAAGGCCATAGCTGAGCGGTAGGAAATAGATGAGCTAGGCCGGCACCTGGGGAGTCCCTGCAGGATGGCAGAGCAGTAGCTCACAGGGGAGGTGGCACAAGCTCTGTCTTTGCTAGATAAGGCCTTTCAATGTGCATCCCAGTAATTGAAAACAAAACGGATGTGGTATTGTGACAAGATAGGCGGTAAAAATATACAGTGCTCCGTCCTGATAAGTCACAAGGGACAGAGTCTTCTAAAGAGGCACATGTGGGGATGGCAGCATGTGCAAGCAAATCTACCAAGAGCCCCAATTTATCTGCACCACAGGATGAAGGTGATTGCTGGGGATTACCGGGAATCTACTGTTCTCACCAGTACGGACCCCTCCTCAGCCCAGACCCAAGGCTGAGTCACCTCATCCTTCCTGAGACAACTGTGGCTCTCTCCCCACCCTCAGGCATCTGCCTAGCTCCCTTTCTCCTTCATCACAACCTTCTTGGAGAAGTTTGTAGAGAAACAACATATATGCCCCCACACAGTCACAGAACACTCTCCTTGTGAACGTATCCTCCAGGATGTTTGGTAGGGGACTGCTTCCGTGTTGTAGAGTGACTCCACAGCTGGACAACAGCTCTATGGCTAGACAATGACTCCACAGCTAGACAGTGACTCCAAGGCTAGACAGTGACTCTATGGCTAGACAGAGACTCCATGGCTAGACAGTGACTCCATGTCTAGACAGAGACTGCATGGCTAGACAGAGACCCCATAGCTAGACAAAGACTCCATGGCTAGACAGCAACTCCATGGCTAGACAGAGACTCCATGGCTAGACAGTGACTCCATGTCTAGATAGAGACTGCATGGCTAGACAGAGACCCCGTAGCTAGACAAAGACTCCACGACTAGACAGCAACTCCATGGCTAGACAGCAACTCCATGGCTAGACAGTGACTCCATGGCTAGACAGAGACCACATGGCTAGACAGAGACCACATAGCTAGACAAAGACTCCATGGCTAGACAGCGACTCTACAGCTAGACCGTGACTCTCTGGCTAGACAGTTACTCCATGGCTGGACAGCAACTCTATGGCTAGACAGAGACTCTATGGCTAGACAGAGACTCCATGGCTAGACAGCGACTCCATGGCTAGACAAGACTTCATGGCTAGACAGTGATCCCATGGCTAGACAGACACTCCACTATTGCTCCAAATATTTCTCTTGGGATGTACCTGCTGCCATCAGTATCTTCTTGTAAAGACTCAAGAAATTGTCTTCAAGTCCTAGACCAAACCAGACAAGGTAACGCTAGTTGCATTCCTCCAGCCTCACAAGACAAGGGCAAAAGGACAGAGGCTTGGTGTTGGGGTTGAGAAAACACTCTGTGAGATCTCATTGGCTACACTAGACAGTTGATGACATTGCTCCCATCACAGAGGGCATGATGTTTAGTCTTTGCCACATCAGAAGCCAGCTCTGGAAGTACATCTGGCTTCTTTGCATGTCATGTGTTTTCTAAAGCTACTGGTGGACTTAGAGAGTGCCTCATCCGTCATCATGGTTATTCTGCACACCAATGCTTCTTATCAAGGACCTGACTTCTCACATGAGTTCCATGAAAGGATGGGAACATGTGGACCAATTAGGATGCAGAGTAGAGTAATAGTGGAGATGCTTCAAGAAGGCAGACTTGCTACAGGCCTTAGAAGTGATGCCAGGCCTTGGGTGTTGATGGATGCACACTGATGGAGGGGAGGCAGCACACTGGTATCTAGTTTCCTGATGTCCATAACGGGAAGGCGGTGCCCTTGAGTGGAGAAGGCAATAGAGGGGAAACATCCAACCACTCCAGGGACAGATCAAGAGCCAAGTATCCCAGTGTCATTCTGTAACAAATGAAGCAAGGCATAGGCATCCCCCAGACCCATAATGGACTGTCAGTGTAGACTATCCTTGGAATTTGTTTGTAAGTCATGTTTGGTGCCTTCTTTTGATGAAATGGCCAATTAAAGAAGTGGCAGAATGAGGTAGAGAGGAAGCCCCAAGTAGTCATGAGGCCCATGCTTAATTCTGCCCTCAAACCTTTGGATACAGCCAGCAGAGAGAAAAAAAAATGAGGTCTGGATAGTACCCATGAATACTTGATGGCTCAACATAGCTTTGGGGGTACAAAAGACTGTGAAATATGAACAGTGCTTGGCTGTCCCTGAGAAGTGACATTAGTAGTAATAATACCAAGGGCCATAGGTACAGGGTGCAGGTAATTTATTTCCCCTTTAAGGATGTGTCAGGAAGGGGAGGTTTAATAGTGTGGAAATTAAGACAGGGTAAGAGATGACATCACAAACTGTAGATAACCCATCAGGCTCCTCCAATCCCCAGATGGGCTCCAGTCTCCAGCATCATATTTATATTCTCTGCACCTGAAGACAGCACCAAGAGCCCTGAACAATGTTCCCCCTGTCATAATAAAAGCACACGGCTCACTCTTGGGCAGGAGGGAAAGTGTTTAATTACTCCTTTAACTCATGGGATGCTGGGGGTTTGGTTTTCGGGGGCCTGATCTGCCAACTGGCTCGTTTTAAACTGTGCCCCAGAAGCAGGTACAGTTTCTGGGCCAGCCACTTCTTGCAGCATCAGCACAGATGGGAAGGAGCCAGCTGCGGAGATGTCTTCTCTTCCTGCCTACATCAAGGAGACCTCGGTCACTGCCATTTGCTAATGATGTATTATACTGGCCAACTGTGCCAGGTCACCAGTTAGACAATGGAATGGAAGTGTCTCTTGTGCAAAAGGTAAGAGAAAAAGAATGCGAGGCCTGTCAGTAGCCCAGAAGCAATCCGAGGAGCAGCTGGTAAGTGTGGAGAGCTGAGGGCAAGGGTGTTGATGGCTTTGTCTGAACTCAGCCTGCACTGCCTTATGCTTGGCACATAGATGTAAGGCACAACTATTTTTTAGGAAGTAGTGAAGCAGAGCCAAGTCCTCTAACTTCCTTCCGGAATCTCTTCCCAGTTCCCCACTCCAGGCTTATGTGATCCTCCCAGCTCCAGGCCCATGTGACACCCCCAGCTCCGACACCCTCAGCTCCAGGCCCATGTGACACACCCCTAAGATGGCAGTTGTCATTCCATACCCCTTCCCTTTCCTATACTATCCTCCCAGTCCCAGGACAGAATCAGCATTTTGCAAAAGATTTCATAAGATCCTTTCACGAGGATCACCTGGGCCTGCAACGGCCCCACCCTGGTTTCTGGTCAGAGCCACTGAACAAAAGACACAAGGTACTGAACACCACAGGGGGGGCCAGGTCTTCTTGTCAGACTCAGCTGGGTTTGTGAAACGCAAGGAATGGAGCTACACAAACTGAACTTCATTTAAAGGAGCTCCGCATCTAACCTGTGAATAAGGGAGTCAGAAGCGCCAGCCACAGAGCCAAGGGCTCATCCATCAAGTCTGTGGTTTATTCCTCATGTGGAATGACCTTGGTTAGCCAAACTAAATAATCTGCGGCAGCCTGTCCTCGTGTGCCCATCAGGGACAGCACAGGCACCAACAGGCACGGGCTTCAGGAGCTCTTCTCTGCACTGTTCCCCCCTCACCCCTTTCAGGGTCCCCAGTCCATTTAGAGCCTATGTTGGCTCCCACTTGGGAACACCCATACAGTTGCATTGATATAGGTGTCAGGTGACGTACCAGGCTCTCAACAGACCCCGGGGAAGAGGCCCTCACAGGACTGTGGCTTTTCAATAGTGTTATATTTTCATCTTGGGTCTTAGGTTACAGGTGGACTCCCTGCCCAGTGTATATCAGACCCTGGCTTTGATCCCTAGCACCATGGGGAAAGAAAGGAAAGATATCATAAAGTTTCTTTTCTTCCGATTATCAAATTTTTATTGAAAGGTAATATGGAGCAGGGGATAAGCTGCCTGTTAACTAGGTTCCATCAAGCTTCACCTCCTAGCAACTCAGTGACCTCAGAGAAGCCCCCAAAGGTCTGTCTCTACCCAATGTATCCATGAAGCCCGGAGGCAATGCTGGCCGGCCTGGTTGTAGAATTTCAGTGACATCATCTAAAGTCTTCACATTGCCTGACACAGAGCCAAGGCCACCCAAACCCACACTGTGAATTGAGCATGCTCTCTCTCACATTCACGCTGACAGTTCCCATCCATCCAGGATGCACACCATCATATTCTGACTTCTTCTGTTTTCTTATGACATTGGAAATATAATGTATAGGGTTCTGTAATACCCCATTTTCTCGTAATATCAAAATTAATCCACCATAATAGTTCATTGGCTAAATTTGCATTTAATGTTGCTTTATAAATGATGTTGATAAGTGTGTTTCTCTATATGTCCCTGCCCTAATTTCAAGTTATTTGCTTAGAATAAACCCCTGAAGGATAAACTAATTTTACAGAGTGCAAAGATTCTTGTTTATGGACTTTTCAATAATTAGAAAATGTTCTCCAGAATCCACGCAACCCCTGAGCCTGACACCACACTTGGCATAAGTCAGAGACAGCGGGGACGGTCTGTGTTGTCATATTACAGATTCTGGCTAGTAATAGGAAGTGCTCATTCTGTCTCATCTGATGCTTCTCTGAAGGCCGATGTAGCTCAGCAGCTTTTCCAGTGCTCCCGTCTGCTCTGACGACTTTTCCAGTGCTCCCGTCTGCTCTGACGACTTTTCCAGTGCTCCCGTCTGCTCTGACGGCTTTGTCCCGTCTGTTCTGACAGCTTTTCCAGTGCTCCCGTCTGCTCTGACAGCTTTTCCAGTGCTCCCGTCTGCTCTGGCGGCTTTTCCAGTGCTCCCGTCTGCTCTGACAGATTTTCCAGTGCTCCCGTCTGCTCTGACGGCTTTGTCTCTGGCCTTAGTTTTACTGACTGTAAAGACTCCTTCTACACTATGGTTACTATCACTTTGACTTTAGGTGTGACATTTTTACCCATTTTTCTTTATGCCACTTTACTTTTTGTATATTCAGGTTATATGGCTTTCTGATTCACTCTCTTTGGGATAGAGGAAAACCCAAACCATGTTCTTTGTTGAATGTTCAGATCTATCTTCCTTTCTTCCTTTCTTTACCTCTTCTTTCTTTCTTTCTTTCTTTCTTTCTTTCTTTCTTTCTCTCTCTCTCTTTCTTTCCTTCCTTCCTTCCCTCCTTCCTTCCTTCTTTCTTTCTTCCTTCCTTCCTTTAATCCGCTATTTATTTTATATATGGGGGTACATTGCCACTGTCTTTAAGACACACCAGAAGAGGGCATCAGATCCCATTACAGACAGTTGTGAGCCACCATGTGGTTGTTGGGAATTGAACTCAGGGCCTCTGGAAGAGCAGTCAGTGCTCTTAACTGCTGAGCCATCTCTCCACCCTGAATGTTCAGTTTGTTTGTGTGATCTTTCTGAACATTCAGAGACTAAATGCATGCAACCAGGTGGTTGGCATGGGCTGCTGTCTGCTGTGAGGCATTTGGCAACCTCCCATCACCATCTATAAAGCCTTCTTTCTCGGGTACCACCATAGGTGCGTGCCCAACACCTCCCAGTGACTCCCAGGGTTTACATTATAGTGGGGATTCTAGCTGCTCTTTCTTTGCCCAGTGGCTTCTCATCATTCATCCTGAGCCTCTAAGAGGAGGTGCACACTTTCCTCCAAGTGTTAATCAGAAGATCCCGTTACCCTGGCAGGAGGAGCCAGAGAGTTTCCACTTGCCTGCAGGTGACAGAAGCCTGTGACAGAACCAGCATGCCCATTTAGCGCAAACAGGGTCTCAGCAGTTCACGTGGTACCCGTCATGGCCTGAGGCCAATGATTCTCCTCTTCCCCTGTGTGTTCTCTTCTTTGACAGGGCTTTTAGTCTCTGTGGATATGTGTTCCCTGGTGCCTGAACTGGGTTGAAAAGAGCGCCTTAGTCCACATGAGCAGCCCTGAGGTCAGTCTGTTGAACAATAATGACCCAGTAACATATCCACAGCTGTTACTGTTGGTGGCCACCACTGAACCCTTTTAGCCCTCAGGCCCCACTCCATTTATCAGAGCTGGGTGACTTCTGTCTTCTCTCTCTGTTCACTGCGATTCCACAGTTCCCTGTCATCTCCCTATCATATTGGCTTTCCCTGTTCATTTCCACTTGGTTGTGGCCTCAATTCCCAAATATCAGAGCACCCCAGCTCTCAGTCTATAAGGCCTCTGCTTCTCTACCCATACCCACTCCCAAGGCAATCATACCTGGCCTCTTAGTTCTACATACCGGCTACAGGCTAATGACCCTGGTGTGTGGCCTGTCAGATCTCATTCTGTTACTGTCATAAAACCCTGACCGCAGGCAACGTTAAGGGAGAAAAGACTTCCTTCACCTACGACAGGACCGTTCATCAAGGAAGGAAAGCCAGGGCAGGAACCCAGGGAGCTCCAGGCAGGAACTGGAAGCATAAACATAGAGGAATGCTGCTTGTTAGGTTGTCATCTGGTTCTGCTTCATGTTCTGTCTCCGTCCACCTGCCCGCCCATCTGTCCATCTGTCTGTCTGTCTGTCTGTCTGTCTTTCTCTCTCTGTCTCTCTCTCTCTCTCTGTTTCTCTCTCTTTCTCTCTCTCTCTCTCTCTCTCTCTCTCTCTCTCTCTGTGTGTGTGTGTGTGTGTGTGTGTGTGTGAGAGAGAGAGAGAGAGAGAGAGAGAGAGAGAGCACTATCTGTTTTTATGCAGCCCACAGTAGTTCCTTCCCACATCAGTCATCAGTTGAAGGAAACAGACATGGCCATGGGCCAATCTGATCTAGGCCACCCCTCAACTGGGACTCCCTGAGATGACTTCCCTATAGACAACAAGTTGAGCTGAGGCTAAACTAGGACTGAGGCTCAACTGAGAGTTTCCCTCTGATTGGCACACCGATATACCCCACCATCGGGTTTGGATCTGATGAGAAGAACCTGAAGTGAATGAACGAACCACAGGCCTCTCCCTCACGGCCTGCTTCTAGGCTCAACCCCATCAGAGTTCCTCAGGGATTCACCAACCACGCTACCAGGCAAAAGCATCCCCTGGCCCTCATTGCCACCCTCTAGTTCTGCTCCTGGAAGCACTGGCCTGTGCTACTTTAAGTCTTGTGATATCTGAATGATCACCCTGCTTCTTCCCTTTGTTTCCTTCTAGAACATTCTTAGCAGCAGGTAGAGTGACCTCACATCTCTCTCATAGTCAAAAGTTCTCCCTTGTGTGTCAGATGAGTTTTCTTAACTGGCCACCCTCCTTAGTGTCCCATTTTCTCTAGATGACCCAGCTGTTCCTCACATACACCAGACACAGTCAACTCTCCCCACTTATATTCTGGGGTACCAATTTGATGTCCACTTGGCCCAAGCCAGAGTCATCTGAGATCAGAGAGTCTGAATTGAGAGAATGGCTCCATTTAGGCAAGCCTGTAAGGCATTTTTGTAATTAGTTATTGATGAGAGAGGGCCCAGCCCATTGTAGGTGGTACCACCCCTGGGCTGGTGGCCCTGGGTTCTATAAAACAACGCAGGCCTAGTAAGCTATGAGGAGCAAGCCAATGAGCAGCCATTCTCCACAGCCTCTGCATCAGCTCCTGCCTTCAGGTTCCTGCCCCGTTTGCATTCCTGTCCCGACTTCTTCCAGTGACGAACAGTGATGTGGAAGTGTAAGTCAAATAAATTCTATGCTCTCCAATTTGCTTTTGGTCACTGTGTTTCGTCACAGCAATAGGGAACCTAACTAGGACAGGCTCCTTTCTTCTGTGTTGGTCTTTGCACATCGTCACCTTCTCAGTGAGAATGTCCCTAGCTCAGCCTAACATGGCATGCCCAAATAGAGTGAAACAGAACTTTACTTCCCTGCTTGTCCTAGCTTCTCTTCCCAACCTTACATTTTCTACAAGGCATTGAATCTGACATCCCTGCGTTTCACTTTTCTGTTTTAACCTTGACTACTGCTCCTCTCTCATCAGATTCCAAACTCCACCAGAGCAGGCATTCTGTCTCTTTGTTGCCACATCTACAGAGCTATCATGGTGCTTGGGATTGTTGCAAAGGTTGGGCTATTCAATGCCCACCTCTGTGTCTAATTTAATAACCTCTTGGCTGTCAGGTAAATCCTTTTGAAATGTACTTACTTAACCAATTCCTACTACCAGACAGAACCTCATCAGAGAGCACATGAAACCCCACAGCAGAGGTTGCCATTTTTCTTCAACCGCCCCACCCGTGTCTCTAGCAATGACTTTAATAAATGCACTGATGTATGGATTCCTTTTGTTCTATGGCCAATAAAAGCCCATGTGATCGCTGTCATAGGGCAGCAGGTCATTCAGGACAGCCCCGAACCGGAGTGCACAGCATGGTGGTTCACAGATGGCTCAGAATAAACACTTGCTCCTCTTGGAGCAAGACCTTGCACCTAATCCTTGTTGCAAAGAGTAGAGTGGGTGGATGGATGGACAAGCCACTCCTCTGGAAATGAGGAAGTGGAGGCTTAGTGTGGTTAGAAAGCCTCCCTCAAGGTTTGACTACGTACCTAGAAATGATTCAGTACCTGTACACAACTCTGTGAACTGAGGGACCGGGAGGGAGACATTGGATGCATCTTGCAGGCTGCAAGCTGCCCTCTGTTTCACAATGCAAAAGTTTTAGGGGAGAGAAAAAAAACAACAACAAGATAAACATCAAAGCAGCTGGCCTAGAAAGGGAGAAAACCACCAGCAGGCCAATGGCCACCATCAAGTGGCAGGAGCTAGGGTCTGATTGACAGACAGGGGAAAGGATTATTTCATCAGAACAAAAGAAGCAGCAGGGCTGTACCAGCAAGGCACGGAGTGTGCCTGGGGGCCCCCTGGACGGAGTGGAGATTACAAAACAAAACAGTCCTAATAAGATTACAGCTGATAATGAAAGCGTTACAGAACTCTGCGATGATGTTAGGGTTTTAATAAGCATTCCCCAAAGAGTACTCAGTCAATTTCACAAATGCCCATCCTCATCATTAAACCCTAAAGGGAAGGAAGGACCATTCTACCTAGATGTTTCGAAATTAATAATGTGCTTCATTCCTGTTAGGCCTCGGGACCGATGCTACTGTAACATTCCAAGCTGTTGGGGTAGGGGGAGGATTTTAATATTCTTCCTGGTAAGATAAACATAACCTTATTAACTAAGTCCCAGAGATACCACATTTGGGATACAATCCAGGCCCCGGTGCCAAATCCAGTGTTAACTCTTGGAAATGCTTCACAGGCCCAGTTCATGTGGCAAGCAAGGGGATGGAAATCTCTAGAAAAATGGAAAGGGAAGCAAGGACTATGTGCACCTACCGAGAGAGGTGGCTCAGTCCTGATCTGGGTAAGCTGTACTAGACAGGGCATACCGTCTCTTTCTGGCCATGCGAATAGCATCCATCTCCCTTAGAACTGAAGAACCCCCCCTGAAAACCCAACCAGCTCCATTCCACGGAAGCGGCGGCCATGACAAGGACAAAACCCGGGACTAAAATTCACATTAAAAGTATATCACAGCAGGGTACACAGGTGACACATCAGTGTCACAGAGGTGATGATAGTATGGACAGATACTCCAGCCTTGAACTCACCACTCCACAGGGACAGGCTGGGGTGCTGAAGAACAATCCACTACCAGCCTCCTGGGCAGAACAAGGGCTGTAAGCCCCAGGATACTATCATTCTCAAGAGATACCGATCCTGGTCATATGACTCAGTCTCTCTTGACAACCAAGATTCTAGGCCCCCGCGCAAACCCTCCTGACTTCCAACACCAGCTGGTGAGAGAAGGTGAAATCGGAGAGATATAAGAGAGCAGGAGGGGAAGGCACGCGTGGCCGCTCGAGGCTCTCACCATCTGAGCAAAACACTTGTCACTCCTGAGTCTATAGGTGACACAAATTTGATTTTTAAAAATGCTCTAATCGTGGAAAATAAAGAGAACCCCAAAGGGCTGCATGCAACGTGACGAGCCAGAGGAGCCAGACTAATGCCGGCACAAGCTGAGGATCAACCCTGTCTGAGGGGGGACTTTATGTATTCCAGGCAGGCGTGTGCAGCAGCTCAGACACCCCGATGCACAGTCTCCATCAATTTTTTTGGTGTTTGATGCATAAATCCTGCCAGGAGAACTGGTGAGCAAGGGGGCATGGGACAATGCTCAGAGGCTTTGTTGGAGTTCAAGCGGCCAGTCAGAGAGTGATTGAGACATTCCCTGGCTGGAAAGGGCTCCTACCCTGACGGAACTCAGACTCCAAGAGGGAACAGGGCCGCAAAGCTTTCTTCCCCAGAATTAAAAATCAGGTCACAGTAAATTCAAAAATAACTTTGTAAAAGACCAAGGATGGGAATAGAAGTGGTTCTATAAATAATCAGCCGTATCCATATTCATTGTGAGCCTCTAGATGCGCCGGACAGGCTGCTTCCGCAATGCCGAGACAGATCCGACGTGGGGCTTTAAGAACGCCATGCATATTCACGGCCTTGATGCACTCTAATCACAAATCAAAGTACTCCAACTCATTAAATGTTGATTGCCGTTGCACAAAGGTGAAAGTCAACCCTCTAGCCAAGGTTTGAGTTATTCTAAGAAATGATGAGAGCTAAGCTTCTTCCAGCCACTCTCTGCTTAATGAGTACACAACTCTTCGAGCAACTTCATTTAGGCTAACGATCACCTTGGTTGAACAAATAACGAACGGATGACGGCTTTTAAAGTCTCAGATGGGACAACAGACAACATGGACATGGTAGACCAACCTTCTAAGGTACAGCCTTTGGTGGTCACGGAGCCACCCCACACTCTTGGAAGAGATAGGTCTGCCTGTTAGAGGAGAGTGGTATTCACGAATGGCAGGGATGAATGGTAGTCTCACCAACTAGATGGGAATGGGAACATTTCCCAAAGACATTTATCTGAGGAACTGACAAGGGATCCAGGCCCAATCACCTTGCTGGCATCAGCCAGGGGAGTCTTGGGAAGCCACAGCCGATTACTGATGTTTACCATGTTGGCTTTCTTATCATTACCACAATTTACACTCCTTTCTCCCCTTAGGAGAGCATTACCATGTTTACCTGCATGCTTCAGTTAAATGAGGAAAATCCCTCTCCCTAATCCCTGAGAATTTAGCACAGGATGCTGTGTAAATGAGTTGACAGGGTCCTAGCCTGTCCCAGCCTGTTGTGACCTGCAGATGCTATTCACTCTACCTGGCCAACAACATTACTATTTGTAAGGTCTTTTGGACTCCATTCATGCAAGCCAGAAGCTGCTCATGTCAAGAGCAACTGCACAACAGCCCGTCCCATCAATTCGTCGGGCTGGCTGCAGGGACGCTCTCCAAAACCTCTCTTAAATGATTCAGACTGGGGTTGTCTGCCACTTGCAGAGGCAAGGAAAATCAGGATTCTTCCGAAGCCCAGATTTCCGAAGCTGCCGAGATTTCGACAAGGCTAGAGGAAAAGAAAGTCTGGCCTAGATTCTGAAAGATTTGAACTTAAATCCTATGCTATGCATTTGTTGGGAACCCTGGCTACTTAACCAGCTCAGGTCTTGTGGATCCCCCCCCCCCACACTCTGTGAAATAGAAACAGCAATGCCTTACTCATAGTTCATGGGACACATCAGTTAAGTCCTATGGGACTTAGAAGATGGCTTGGTCAGAAAAGTGCTTGTCACACAGGTATATGGCCCTGAGTTTAATCCCTGGCCCTTGCAGATGTTAATGTCCGGGGCTTCAGTGTCTATAGCCCTTGTGCTAGGGAGATGGATACCTGGGACTCTCTGGATAGACAGTCTAGCTGAATCAGTGAGCTCCAGGCTCCAGGTTCAAGGAGAGATCCTGTCTCAAACCAAGGTAGAAAATGAGGAGGACAACTGAGTTCAACCACTGCCCTTCACACGCACACAGACACTCACACATACTCAAAAGATCACACACAGCCAGTCAAATTGGTATGCTAAGCATTAGATGTTAGCACTGTTTTTAATTTTATTCTTGATGTCAGTACTAATGTCTGGTTAGTAGCACAGAAGCTTATAAATAAACACAGCTGCATAGAGTGAACTAAATAGAACCTCCAGAATTCCATGCATGTCTACTTTGTAACTGGGTCAGTGTCCTGATGAAAATGGCTCAGTGCAGACCAGAGGGAAGGAAGTCCACAAGCAGCACCAACCTGCACTAGAGAGATGGCTCAGCGGTTAAGAGCACTGACTGCTCTTCAGAAGGTTCTGAGTTCAAATCCCAGCAGCCACATGGTGGCTCACAACCATCCATAATGAGATCTGACACCCTCTTCTGCTGTGTCTGAAGTACAACTACAGTATATTTACACATAACAATAAATAAATCTTTAAAGAAAAAAGCTGGGGAACCGTAGTACACGCCTTTAATTCCAGCACTTACTTAATCCCAGGCAGAGGCAGGCAGATTTCTGAGTTCAAGGCCAGCCTGGTCTACAGAGTGAGTTCTCGGACAGCCAGGGCTACACAGAGAAACTCTGTCTTGAAAAAAGAAAAGGAAGAAAAGAAAAAAACAAAACAGCACCAACCCTTACCTTACAGACACAGTGGAAGTGGACAAGCCAGCGCCGTTCACCCCTTGTTTAACTAGTCCTCAGAACAAGTTTTAGCTATCCTGTTCCATGAACCTCCAAACCTTCATCTGCTCCCCACTGCAACCAGCCTTGTACAGTGTCTCAAATTCAGTCTATGACATTCTCTTACCCCCGACTCATGTCATCCAGACTTGGCTGTTTAAATCCATTTAATGACTACCTACGAAGTGTGGGGCGAAGCCCAAATCCCAGCACACATCACCTGATTGATCCCTGCAATCTCTCATCCCGCCTCTCCCTCACGTGACATACTCTACCCTTCCAACATGCTCCGAGGTGTTTCCACATGAAGGCCACACGTGGGATAGAAGCTAAGGTCTTCTATTCCTCCTCGCTGAGCTGTCTTCATTCTGTCATTGTGATGGCTACAATGTTCTTAACACAGAGGAGGTGCCCGCTCCAGTCCTGACTGCTTTATAGGCATTGCCTTTTCCAGTCTTCACACAGCCCTACGAGAAAGGTCAAGACGCTGCCTGACCACGATTGCACGAATGGGAACACTGAGAGGTCATGGGGCACAGAGGTCATAGGGCACAGAGGTCATAGGACACAGTGATTAGGGCCAGACAGACCAGGAAACACACAGGTAACACACACATACACACACACACACACACACAGAGAGAGAGAGAGAGAGAGAGAGAGAGAGAGAGAGAGAGACAGTGACAGAGACAGAGGCAGACAGACAGACACACATAGATACAGAGACAGAGACAGATACAGACAGACACACACACACATACACACAGATACAGAGACAGACAAACAGACAGACACACACACACAGAGACAGAGACAGAGACAGACAGACAGACACACGCACACACACACACACACAGAGAGACAGAGACAGACACACACACACAGAGATACAGAGACAGAGACAGACAGACAGACAGACAGACACACACACAGATACAGAGACAGACAGACAAACAGACACACACACACACACACACACACACAGAGACAGAGACAGACACACACACACAGAGATACAGAGACAGAGACAGACAGACACACACACACAGATACAGAGACAGACAGACAAACAGACACACACACACACACACACACACACAGAGGGAGCTCAGATGAAGGATGCTGAAGGCAGCATCCTCTGATTTCTCTTCAGAACCACAGATCATGTTCAAAAAACATAGCGTCCTTGTGAAGGCGGCCAGGCTGAGCTGGATTCCCCTCCCCCTGCCCCAAATCAATCACAGCCCCTAAATCAGAGTGTGTTTAGAGGTGAGTGAAAGAAATGGGTTCTTATCCAGCCCACCCTCATCTCACCTTACCCACAAGGGCAAAGGGCATCACCTGGTGCTGCTGGTCCCAGCTGTGGCCCCCAGGTTACCATTGCCACCTGCTCGGGCTTCAATAGGAATCATACCTTCAACTGCACAGAGAAACGGTAAACCTTCCTGCCACACAGAGGGACTATAACGGAGATTGTTCCAGAGATACCCCACCCCTACCACCACCCCACTCCACCCACCCCGTGCTGTGACTCAGCTGCTCTACCCTGCCTGGGACACATGAGGTACATGATTTGCCATGCTGGGTCTGTCTCCCCAACTGTAGTATTACCCAACTGTCTCTCCTGAGTGTTTTGAGATGTAAGGTAATAAATATATTAAGAAAATGCTAATACAACCCTACAAGTTAGAGTTGCTTTTAATATGTTACAACCAGCATAATTAATGTGAGCGGGAGAAATATCCCATAAATATCACCAGAGCTGACGTTTATTAAGCAGTAATGGCATGCCAAGCAATGTTGCATGCAATACAGTGGACTTGCTCTATTCAACCCTAACTGCCCCATCAAGAGAGGACAATTGTTAGCCCCTTTACGATCACGGAGAGTGAGAACTAGGGAGATCAGGAATCCTGCAGTGCCCATAAGCGCACTGTGCTAGGATACTCCATGGGCCACATGCTGAACCAGACATCAGGAGCCTGTCAGGAAAATGAACAAGGTGCGTTGATCCCTAAGTGTAAATACACTCGGAATGGCAGCCCCTCTCCTCAGTAACATAGATCTCCTTATATTTCAGGAGCCTCCGCTGGCCCCTGCTCTTAAGGGACCCTCACTAGCATGCCTGTCACCGGCCAGCACCTCTGTCACCCTGTCTGGGCTGCTGGCAATGACAAGTGCTCAGGATTAGACCTGTCAGATCTGCTAAGTGGGAAGGACTTCCCAATGTGGGTCATTGTAGGTTGAAACCAGTATACCAGCACTGACTCTTGATTCTGTGCTATATATATAAAGCGTAGTAAGTGCAGGATTCAGGGCTGAAGAGTCTTTTCCATTCTTTCAGCTTTAACTGCCAGCCATGAGGTACTGCCATCTGCCATGCTGCCTCATTCAGACCTGGAACTGGACTTGGCTTTGGTTTACGTCTAGATTGCAGCAAAACCTACTGCTTAGCCACCATTGGCCCCAAGGCCGTGGAGCAGGAACACAGGCAGAGGTAGCAGGGAGGGGCTATCCTGTACTACGACTCCATATCTGTATTTCCCAAGAAATCTCTCCTTTGTCCCCAATCTAAAGGTTATTCTTCCCTTTGCCCATAACTGTTTTTGACTGGTTTAGTCTCTCTGTCAACAACAACAAAAGCCACCACCAACAACCCACTATTTATAGGGAAGGAGAGGTCAGCGTCTCCAGGATTCCTCCTGATGATGGGCAAGCAGGCATGCCTAGTGACCTCTGCAGACTTGCTGAGTTGAGACATCTCATCCCCTCCCCCCCCCACCTCCAGTAGTGGCAGGGCTTGTGACCTGGGGAACTTGAGTCTTGCTGAGTTGAGACATCTTCCCCTCTCCTCCCC
>NW_022196913.1:62322459-62327598 GCF_008632895.1 Mastomys coucha
TCCCTCTCCTCCCCCCACCCCCAGTAGTGGCAGTGCTTGTGATCTGGGAACTTGAGTGTAGAGTGCTATGTCTCTGTTCTCACAGATAGGCAGATGAAACCCAAGAGAGGTTAAGAAAGGCCGCCAGACCTGCTCCACCTCCCCCAAAGATCTGATTCAACCCAAACATCCTTTCTGCATCTGAAATAAAAGGCAGCAGAATTCTAGCTTGTGGTATAAAGAGAGGAACACAGACAGGATCCTGCCATCTGACCCAGAGTGAAGCTCGGTGTTGGTCCTTCTAATGTAACCAGCCAGCAAATCCTTCTGACCTCCATATCCTCGTTTGTAAAACTGAGATACTAATGTTTATCTCACAAAATCCTTGAGAGAAGGGGCTCTCAACAAATGTTATTTCTTTCTTCCCACCAGATGAGCCACCTTTAAAATAACAACCACAAAAAAAACCTCCTCTATATTTCCCCAAATACAGAGCAATGGCATGTCCCCCCTTCTCTCTTTCGGGATCAAATCCAGCTCCATAGTAGGAATTACTGGTAAAGTGTTTACAATTTCCTATTTCCAAAATATATTTTCCATCAGGTAATTCAAAGCTATTAAGGCTGCCAAAGCCCCAAATAACCAGGCCATGTCAGAGCCAGCATTGCAGGATGCACACACTGAAAATGAATTGCTTCTAAGCGCCATTTAGATGTGGAGGTAGTTTGATTTTGCTCTGATATAGCTCAAACTGATTGAAACACTGTAAATATCCTTCCTAAAGTTGGAGGTTGCTACCATTACTATTGGCAGCAAACGCGAGACCGTTTTCATAATCATTTCTTGAGCCAAGAACCTGCGAGTCGCTTGTGTGACAGATGAGAAGGCACTGGGCTTGATTGAATCGGACTCCGCACATACTGCTTGACTGCATTTTGCCTCCATTACGAAGGCCTACTGCGACACTAGTCTCTGTATCAGTCAAATGAGATACAACACAAGAAACCAACCTTTCAGCCCAAAACGGCCATGGAGGTTACCTGTGTGGGAAAAAGAAACACTGACCCACACTGTCAATTAGTGTACGGCTTCTAAGAACACGTTTGAAAAGGTGTGTGCAAAATGCTCAGTGAACAAATACAAAGCCACAGAAAGCCCAGGGGAAAACTAACTTTCTCTGAACTCTAAATGTGAGGACTGCACATTTATATTCCTGGGCATTAAGATGCCAGCACTTTCAGGACTCTCAATGTGCCAATATAGTCTTTTCAAACTCGTGTATTTGCCAACCCAACTAGATTTGATATTGATTTTTTCGTTACAAAGCCGGGGACCGAGAGACTTGGAAGCCGATGTATGATCCACAGCGGCCGTTATTTTCTCCGTGTATTTCCAATTCTATAGGGTTTTAGGGTGACACTTTCACCCCATTATATATGGGATAATTGAGCAATGAGGTGGGCAGACGGTTGTAGAACACCAGTTAGAGGCAGCCTTCTCTCTTCCACAGATGGGTTGGTATGTATGCCTTCATGCTTACACGATAGGGCCAAGACTCGGGCCAAGGTTTTATGACTTCATCTCAAAGGAACTCTGAAAAATGTGACAATATAAAGAAGCAGGCGGAGAGCTCGAGTGCTATCTCAGTACCTCCCCATTTAGAACCTGCCAAACGTTTTATCCAGAGTACACCTAAAGCAACCTTAGCTTGGTTCCTAGGGAGTTAAGGATAAATCATATATACTATAAATCATATATACTATTTTTAAAAAAAAATGTTTTTAAAAGATCTGTTTTTAATCTAGAAGTTGTTTCTGTTTTTTAAAATAGTTTACTTATTTTTATGTTATGTGCATTGGTGTCTTGCCTGCATGAATGTTCATGTGAGGGTGTCAGATCTTAGAGTTGCTGACAGTTGAGAGCTGCCATGTGAGTGCTGGGAATTGAACCCAGGGTCCTTTGGAAGAGCAGCCAAGGTGTTGGGGAGAACATAAAACAAAAGGCCCATTTACAGTCAGATCAGTCACCCAGTCTGGAAAGAGAGGCACCTGGAGAGGTACAGGAGAGGTTTGACCAATGAGTCAGCATGGCAACCTGAGCTTTCAGCCCATAGATGACCCGAGTGCTAGGCAAGGCAGGGAGGGGCAGCTGTGGGGAGGGGAGGCTCGCCTAACATCCTCAGTTACAGCTTCCATCCTGTAATTGGACGTTTGGATTCCCCTAGTCCATCTTTGTGCTGGTGATAAAAGAGAGGCAACTAGATCTCAACTGCCAATGATAGTAGCTTGGCATGATATCATTGGAGGCTGAGGGCTTTAATTCTAAGGTTGTTCACCGCCCTGTACACTCACCAAAAGCCGGTTAACTGTGGTTTTCTCGGATGAGCCAAAGCACTAACATGGCAGCTCATTGGTCCTCTGTCTCAGCAGCCAACACATCATAGCTGGGAGACATTACGCACAGTAGCAGTTGAGCGAGCACATCCCTGAAGCCCACGGAGAAAGAAGATGGCACAGGGAAGCTCCCGAAAGGAACTGCAAAATGTCTACTCTGCCATCTCCTTAAAGAGAAAGAAAGCTTGGAGATGTAAGGACTTTATAGCCACATACTTTTATCCCTTACCATAGGCTTTTAAAGTGTGATGTAAGAGTTGCATCTTCAGAGTCAAACCGCCTCTGAGGGTTACCTCCTCTGCCAGCTGTCCATCCGTGTGACTTTTCTGAGGTTCCATTCCACACTGGAACTCGGTGCTGCCGCCCACGATGGTGCAGTAGTTCGCGGGGCTTGGTTTCTAAGCCGGCACTCCTAACAACTGTCACAGACATGGCTAAGGGCTTTTATTCTGTTTGATTTTTGACCCTGGCTCCCAGAACATGGGTCTTAGAATCTCTGAGACCTTCTGAGAGCTAAGCATCTTATCACTGAGGTGAGCTAGGGGAGAACATAAAGGGTGATTTAAGATGGGAGTCTGTCAACCAGGAGGACTCAGGCACAATTAAAGGGTTGGAACTTTTAGTCCTATCTTCATGATATGGCTTTACCAATGGCTGAAGCTATAACCAACTCTAGCCATCTAACGTAGCACCATAGAAACCAAGGACCAACTTTCAACCCTACTGAATGCATGGAGCTTTACTGAGGCTCCCTCCCAGCTCCTGGAATATATCTTGCCTCGTACATCTTTTCTGTTTCATCTGCAAGCTTTTAAATATGCGCTACAAGATTTGGCTGAGTTAAGAGAAGTTCCCCAAGTTCTGTGAACATGTAGAGCAAATTTATGAAATCTGAGATGGAGATTTTGGGGAAACCTCAATTTATAACTGACTAGTAAAAATTAGATGTCTCAATCCAGGGTTTATGAATGGCAACTGAAGTGAGGAACAGGTGCCTGAGCCTGTAGGATGTGACTGTAATTTCATGTAGAGTTAAATTCCAGATGGAGTTAAATTATTGAAAATGTATTCAGGAGCTGGGAGGTGGTGGCACACGCCTTTAATCCCAGCACTTGGGAAGCAGAGGCAGGTGGATTTCTGAGTTTGAGGCTAGCCTGGTCTACAGAGTGAGTTCTAGAACAGTCAAGGCTACACAGAGAAACCTTGTCTCGAAAAGAAACAAAAAAACAAAAAAAAAAAAAGGAAAGAAAGAAAAAATGTATTCAGTGGGAAGCTAGTTGGTGAGGAGAAATATCCACATTTTGGTGACTGTGTTGGTTACTGTTCTATTTCTTGATAAAACACCATGGCCAGAGCAACTTATAGAAGGAAAATTATTAGGGGCTTCAGAAGGTGAGTCTGTGCTCCTCTTCTTGAGAAGCAACAGGCAAGGAGACACAGGATTGGAGCAGTAGCTGAGAGCATACAACTGAGAGCGCAGCCTGCTGGCCCTGCCTGAGCTGCACCATTAAACTGACTCCTGAGGAAACCCAGGCTGAGGGAAACAGAAGCATCTAGACAGCTTCTGTGCTGACCACAGTACCGCTAGTGCTAGCTCCTGTCACCAGATTTCAAGTGAAGCTCTGTCCAGAGCCATCTCATTCTTCTGACCCCCTTCTATCACACCTCAAGAGGAAGAACTGTAGCTACTGATTTACAGAAGAGGAAACCAAGATAACCCTGTCGTGTGGGTGACAGGGCTGTCATCTGCCTCTGATCGCCACCGGCCTTGGGAATATCGGGTCAGGAGTCTGGAAGCCTGGCTTGGATCTTGTCTTTGCCAGTCACTAGACACAGGTCCTCAAAACAGTGAACAGTCTTGATGGGAGCCCTGTTGGTCCACTCTGTGAGGCTGAGTGAGGCTTCAATGGAACAGTGTCATTGTGGGTCATGGCCACCCTCTGAGCCACACAGCCACCATCCGGGGGAGTTCACCTATTGCTGCCCTCACCTGAGTAGCTGTTGCCTACCACCTGCTGCATACAACTCTGCCTTCATTGCATGTGATCTGGGGGAGAGGCTAGAGAGTGTAGGCCAGGGAAAACAAAGTGAGGAGAGGGCTTCCTGCTCTGTGGCTGTGGGGTTTTGTGTGTGTGTGTGTGGGGGGGGGGGTTTCTCCATCAGTGTGTTTATTTATTTTAAAACAACAACAACACATATCGGTAGCCAGCCAGGAATCAGGCAATGAGTAATACTGGGATTCAAGCCTACTGTGGCCAAGGTCTCTCTGAAGGAGCTCACAGTCTAATTGTGTGGAAACGTGGTTGGTTTCCCGGGACCATGCTGGTGGTGGTCAGCCATCTTGGAGTTGGAGGGAAGAGTCAGGGCAGCAGGATGAAAGGGCTGAAGAGGGGTCAGGAGCGAATGGGTGAACCCAGAAGGGCTGAGGAAGACTTGCACCACACATAAGGATGACGGGCAGCTGGGAGGGTCCAGCAAGAGGCTATGTGGACTGTGGGAGGCAGACTGGGGCAGAGCAAACAAGTGTGGAGCAGCTGGCATGCCTGGATGTGGCATCACCGAGGGAGGGTAGTGTGGGAGGCAGAGCACAGGGAGGAGCTACAGAGCGTAGGGGAGGGGCTACAGGGCACAGGGAGGGGCTACGGAGCACAGGGAGGGGCTACGGAGCACAGGGAGGAGCTACAGAGCACAGGGAGGGGCTACGGAGCGTAGGGGAGGGGCTACAGGGCACAGTGAGAGGCTACAGAGCACAGGGAGGAGCTACAGA
>NW_022196913.1:62327659-62344395 GCF_008632895.1 Mastomys coucha
ACAGGGCACAGTGAGAGGCTACAGAGCACAGGGAGGAGCTACAGAGCACAGGGAGGGGCTACGGAGCACAGGGAGGGGCTACAGAGCACAGGGAGGGGCTACAGGGCACAGGGAGGAGCTACAGGGCACAGGGAGGAGCTACAGAGCACAGGGAGGGGCTACGGAGCACAGTGAGAGGCTACAGAGCACAGGGAGGAGCTACAGAGCGTAGGGGAGGGGCTACAGGGCACAGTGAGAGGCTACAGAGCACAGGGAGGGGCTACAGAGCACAGGGAGGGGCTACAGGGCACAGTGAGAGGCTACAGAGCGTAGGGGAGGGGCTACGGAGCACAGGGAGGGGCTACAGGGCACAGGGAGGAGCTACAGAGCACAGGGAGGGGCTACGGAGCACAGTGAGGGGCTACAGAGCGTAGGGGAGGGGCTACAGGGCACAGTGAGGGGCTACAGAGCACAGGGAGGAGCTACAGAGCACAGGGAGGAGCTACAGAGCGTAGGGGAGGGGCTACAGGGCACAGTGAGGGGCTACGGAGCACAGGGAGGGGCTACAGGGCACAGGCAAGAGCTACAGAGCACAGGGAGGAGTTACGGAGCACAGGGAGGGACTACAGAGCGTAGGGGAGGGGCTACCAAGCATAGGGAGGGGCCACAGAGCACAGGATGTAGCCTGTAGCCCCTCCCCTATGCCCTGTAGTCTCTCCCTGTGCTCTGTAGCCCCTCCCCTATGCTCTGTAGTTCCTCCCTGTGCTCCGTAGCCCCTTCCCGATGCTCTACAGCTCCTCCCCTATGCTCCATAAGGAAGCACAATGAACTCATTGGTTCTACAGAGTGAACTCTAGCAGAGTCTGCTCAGTTTGTTATCAGGAAGAGGGCGAGCTATTGCTTACATCTCCCCCCCACCCCCCGCCACCCCGGGTAAGGAATTTCAATAACAGTTACACACAGGATTCCCGTGGTAGTCACTCAGTGCTATGGTTGGTGTTGGATGCAACCGCACCCAAGACCCAAATCCTGCCATGACAACATTATATCAATACGTTCTGTCATCAATACAAGTGCAGGGTGAACAGGATCACTGCAGCCCGACAACCAAGACTGTCCTATGTCCATGTCTGCATTCAATCAGATGAGCATCAAGAGACCTCGACAGAAGGAATCTACAACTAAAATGCTTGTAGGTCAATGGCCTTTGCCACCATTATATTCCCCAAACCTCACCACCACACTTAGCTGACCGCCAATCACACAACTGGAACACAAATATTAACAAATATTAGTAAATAGTTAGCAAATTGCTATTATCGACTAGTGTAACCAGGCACTCTATTATCTCAGTTTGTCTCCCAAAGCTATTTAAAGGTTTATTTTCATCCCTCTTTTACAAAGGAAGATGACTAAATTCTGAGGAGGGGAAGGAAATGGTCAAGGCCACAGAGCTGAGGGCTGCAGCCAGAACCGAACCTCTGGTCTGGTTAACTGAACCTCTGGTCTGGTTAACTGAACCTCTGGTCTGGTTAACTGAACCTCTGGTCTGTCCAAACCACACTGGAGTCTTTTACAGAGCTGCCCCCCACCCCCAGATACATTAAAGCCACACACACACCAGAAAGTTCAGTCTCTGCCACAGCTTAAACATGCCCTCACAGAAGCACGTAGCTTCATTCTTCACGCAGAACGAGGCACCACTGCTTATGGGCTCACCACAACTTCCCACATCCTAGCACAATCAGACATCACAGCTGCTCATCAGAGACAACCGCTGCCAAGTGACTGACTGACTAAGTATTTACTGATGTGGTCTCCCCTCAAACCAGTTAAGATAATCAGACAACAGCACATCAACAAAGCACAACCAACAGCTCACTGATGATAGTCCAATGCCAGGATACAAATAACCACGGACAGAAGGGTCTGAAGAGATGCCGGAGGGCCTCAGGTTCTCCGACGGTACACTGGAACTGGATTCTGCAGAAGCTTAGAGAATGTGGGGCAGACGCCACGGCTAATTCACCCATGATCATTTTGCCACAGAAAACCATCTTATACAAGTCTGTGTTTTAATCAGTAAATATTACCTCAAAGATCTCCTTTAAGGTGTGAGTATTTGTTACAAGGGGAAAGTCAATATTCATGCTTTAACTGGACACATAATAAAAGCACGCCATGCTAAACATGACTGTGCATTGTGCTCATGCAAAGTGGTACCCAGAGAAGGCACTGGGTAAACACTGGTCAAGGAAGGGAGGCTGACAAGGCCTAGCACTTCAATGAAAGAAAGCATTTTTTGAACGCTTACCATGCACTATGAACCAAGCTCTTCATGGATGCTCCTGAAGCTGTGAGGAAGTTCTTTTTTTACCACCCTCCCCCCCCACACACAGAGCATATTTCCTTTCCAATTTAACTTTAAAAAATCATCTCATCACAAAATGGCTCTTATCAAAATGGCATGTGGTCAGGAGGACATGATGATAACCAAGCCACGGTACGAAGTGGGCACTGAGACGAGCTATAAATAGGGAGGCTGGCTCTGATGTGGGGTAGGAGAAAGCTAGAGAATTCAGCAGGTAAAAATGGTCTTTGGCAAAGGTCACTTGCCAAAGTAACTATCTCTTATTACACCAGAAAAAGGAGACCTTGAATCTCACAGCCTGTATCCATGTCCCCATTTTATCACCTAATGGCTGGGCCTCCAACACTCCTCTCAGATCTCATTTTTCTCAGATCTTGACTGGTGACTCTAAATGACATGTCTGTACAAGGACCTCAAAATAACTAACCAGGACATTTCTAGATGACCCAGCACATTGCTGAGCACAGAGCAAGTATCCAGTGAGCATCAACAACCAGTGGCTCATTGGCCGAGACATTCCAACATGAACTATTTGCTTCTGACAAAGGTTCGTGTGACACGGGATGCTTCTCCAAGGATCACATGACATGGGGACTAAGCAGGGAACGTGAGCAGAAGGTAAAGGCAATCGAATCTACAAGCTCTTCCTCCAGGGTTTTGTTACAAAGCTGTCACTGAGAAAAGCTTCTAAGAGAAGGTACCGGCCATCTTTTGGGATAAATAGAACTATGAATAGAAAGAATTAGGGGGAGGAATGCTGAGGCAAGAGGAAGATATCGGGAGCTTTGGAGAAAGCAGCCCAGTATAGGAACGCTAGGGCAGGAAGCCCTTCATCCTGGGGCCTGGGGCCTGGGGCCAGAAGCCCAGTGTGAAGCAGATGTACTGACAAGATAGGCTCCAAGTAGAGCTTCAGAAACCTAGGGACGGGCAGGCGAGTCTAGTGGGAGATCAGGAGACAGCTCTGAGGTAGAATTCTGAACACCTGCTAAGGGGAGGACGGGTGGTTGAAAGGGAGTTTAGATATGACACCGGGAAGAGAAAAAATGTCAGGGAGGCCCATGGGAGGCCATGGGGCATCAAGACAAATCAACAAAGAAAGCAAAGCTCGAAACTCGGTTGAGTCAAGAATTTCCTGCTGGTACCAGAGGTGCTACCCAAACATAATGAATAAATAAATCTATGCCTGGTGACTGTGGAGCGGCTTTGCTTCTGTCTATGCAGCGCTCCAGGGCCAGCAATTGGAGAAGCAGCACATGGACACTGTCATGCCGAATCCCTGCCAGTTTGCTGCATTCACAGCAACTGGGCATGGAGAAGTGATAAAGCGACAGAGATCCAGAACAGGCTACAGTTTGACAACAGGCCCTGTTTTGTTTCCATTCCACCCAGCCCCATTGGACAGATGCCTCCATCACCAACACCAAGCCTTTCCATCCACAAACAGGGACCCTGTGGCATCTTCTAGCTTAGATGGTCCATGCGTCAGAAGGTGGCATTTCTGGAAGATGGGCTGTGCTGTATATCTCGCTACTGTTCTGAGGTTATCCTACATACCCACGATGTCAACAAATCAACGTGGTTTGGAACCAGAATCAGGTTGCAAAGTCAGATCTTGTTCCTGAAGGAAGTATAAACTGAACTTCTTGGATGAATAAGAATGGCTGGCTAGCATTTTTATTGATCGTCTGCTATGCCAAGTACTTAAAAGTTCTTCCTCCATCATGAAACAATCTCATTCTCTTCCTTCATAAGGATATAAAGGCCCATGGAGATGAGGTAACTTACTCAATTTCCAACCAGAATGAATGGCTTCTACTCTACTTCTCTCCTCTGTCATATTCCACTTCACCTGAAAAGCCCTCTGTTTAGAAGTAGGTCAGGAGATGTAGTGCTGACATTATCTGGGTCAACAATGTACTTACTCCTTCTCTACCTGCAGCAGCCATAACTAATACATGGAAGAATCCTTCCCCACTGTGACCAGAGATCTGTTTCTTAAGTAATCAGAGTTCAGGATAAAACCAGATCTTTTATATTCACCTTTGCCTGGGGAGAGTTTGCCAACAGAGGGTATGTGATGTGTTTAACACAGCGTGCCAGTGACAGAGTAGAACCTGGGCTCTTGTTCTCTTGATCTCGGGCCTTACAAGCTCATGGCAAGCTCTTCTCATGCAAAGGACTGCACCTTTTCTAATTGACTCAGACAAATAGACTGCAGATGACGGCATCGAGTGCCAGGAGGGGAGGGGCTGTTCCAAATCCAGCCCTGACAAATGGTTCTTGGGATATTACCCATCACCCAATTAATGGGCCTCTATAAAATGGCACTTCTGCCTCCTTCATAAAGAAATGAATAATTCGTAAAGCTGAAAAATTAACTTTCCTCTCTGTCAGGCTAACAAATATTTGAACTGGGAATAACACAAAACTCATGCATTAAACAAAAGAACAATAATGCCATTCATTTAATTCCTTCTGCAGGAGCTAGCTTTCTTTAAGCTTCGTGGGGGGATTGACAGGTTGTATATCTCAGCTGCATCTGGAGAGTAAGCCATCAATCTCATCCCTGGGACACTGGAACTGAGGCCAGACTCATCCCTTACATGTGAGGCAGATGAAGTCAGGTGGTCCAAGACCTTCCTGAGAAGAGACTCCATCAGACCAGCTTGCGAGGAAGATGGAGACATGTAGATACCATCCAGGGCAGGACTGAGTACCCAGCTGCCAGACACCTGGGCAGAGGCAGACGCAGCTAGTGAAGGTCACAGTTTGCATGGGTCCTGGTGAGGCTCCAGACACTGGGAATAGACTCCTCAAACTTATATGCTAATGACATGTGGAGTTGGCACCTCTGTAGGCTAATTAGGATTAGATGAGGGCACAAGGGGAGGGTCCCCAGAATGGCATTGGCAGCTTTCAAAGAAGATAGGAAACCTGATTTAGCATGCTTGCTCTTCTCTTGTCTAGAGCAATAGCACATGTCTGTAATCCCAGAGTTTGGGAGGTCAAGGCAGGGGGACTTTGAATTTATAGCCATCCAAGGCTAGTTAGTATAAACTCTATCTCAAAAATAAAACAAAACAAACAACAAAAATCATGCTCTTCTCAACAAATGCCAATGCCAGGCTCTTCCCTTATCTGTGACATAAATGCCTCTATATTCTTTATAAATCACTAAATCTCACACAATTTGTTAAACAACAGAAGACGAGCAAACCCAAAACATGCAGTGCCAAGCCACACTCAGACATGAGGGCTCTCAGGTCCTGGCTGGGACCTTAGGTGCATCACAAGCAGCCTGTCCTGTCCTCGGCTTTCTGTCCGGGGACTTACCTAGAGTCTCTCCAGAGTGATGATAGGCAAATTTGTGTCCAGGAAATGCAGCAGCCTCCCTACCAACCTGTCCAGTGGCCTATTTACACAGCACGCAGGGATCTTTGTGGAGGCAGGAATAATGATGGCGAGATGATAAAAACCACTCAGCTAAAGTCATTTGCAAAGTGGTAAGTAAGCAGAATCCTGGCAGTGGGGTCTCAAAGGTCCTTTTATTTCATATTAACTCTTAGTTATATGAGGTGAAACTGATTGGGGGCACAGGACTAGAAAAGGCAAGAAGCCTTGCAGGGCCTGCCCCAGGGAAAGGCATGCATCTCTTTTGCAGGATGGGCCTAATGAGCCAAGGGTTGGCATTTGTGCAAATATGTTTCTTTCTAAAAGAGGAACTCATTATTCCAGGAGTTGCGTTTCCGAATTCATGAAGGCAAAATTACACCAATTAAGAATCATGCCTTTTCTTCTCTTAAATGAATGGAAGCTCAAAATACTGCCAAACAAAAATCTCAGGTGGAATTCCTTGGGAGAGTTTACCTCATTGCCAGACAAACAGGAAGATGTGCAAACACAGTAACTGGCAGAGTGCTCTCCAATCCTTGGGGACTGACATATTCCCCTTTACTCGGTCGTCTGCTGTCCTATTTGCTCACTCACTCATTCATTCATTCATTTGTTCATTCATTCATTCATTCAAAGAATAAGACCCTTGATGACTAGAAAGCAACCCACATCTTAGACCCTAGTGAGCTTTCAGCCTAGATTATTGACGATAACCCAGGACAGCTTTATTTCTAGAGACGTGCCAGGTGTGTGAGGAGCTGGAACTATGATTTTGAGTTGCTCTGCCTTTCAAGAATCAACAGATCCTGGACCTTCATGGCGTCATATTGGTTAAGAGACTCCTGTCCTAATGTCCAAGCCCCAGGACACCACACACCCTGTATAGCTCATCTCTTTTAGCAAAACATTCTGGACACTGACCCTAGCGCATATAAATGCCCCTCACTCTCTCCAGGGGGGCTGCCCAGTGCTCCTGACTCTAGTGTGGTACTTCAGCACAGTCACAAGAACCGATGGTTTGGGAAGGGGACAGTGCAGGGGAAGGTGAAGAAGCCAAGCCTTTCAGAGCCAAATGGATCAACGTCAGAGCTACACCCTACCGACAAACCCTCATCTTCCAAAAGCATGCTGTTGGTCGGTTCTATATCTGCATGCTCGCCCTGATGTATCGGCGCTGTCTGGCCTGGCAGAGTCCCATGTGGGCACTGTTAGCCTATGTGTGTATCTGCCCAAAGAGCAATGTTTGCTAAGTAGCACCAGGAGGTAGCACCTTGCTTGGCTCAGACTTAGATTACTTAACTATCAAGGAGCCATGTGAGGTCGTCGCCATTTTAATCCTGCTTTGCAGCCAAATTACCAGAGCGATGTGGCCAGTATCACACCAGGGTGACATTTAATTTAGCCTCTGAACAATGTGAACTCCGTGGCTCTCTAGTGTCATGACAGAGCTGTATTCTGAGGATACTGGAAGCTGGGATGAGTCACACTCATCAATCTCCCCAGAACCTTGCTGAGGGTCTGGAGCCCAGGAGACACCAAGGGTACGTACGGCTCTCACCTGGTGTAAGAGTGCCTACGAGAATCTGAAAGGAGACAGCTGCCGGCTCCATCAGACTCCTCCCGGTAGAGCTTCCCGGATAGGTGTCGATTAGACAAGAGCTACATTCCAGAGAGATACCAGTGAATAGGCTCAACTGCTTTATCTAGATACTAGCCTTAACATCCACATTTTAAAATATTTTTTATAATTATTCTCTTTTCTCTTAAAACGACTTCCACCACCAAAGTAAACCAGTAGCCCCAGAAACACATCTGCTTAAAACCACATCTGCTAAAAAAAAAAAAAAAAAAAAAAAAAAAAAAAAAAAAAAAAAAAAAAAAAAAAAAAAAAAAAAAAAAAAAAAAAATGTGCTTTCCCTTGAGAAAACGTGGAACAAAAATCTAAATATCCACATGAAACTATAAAATATTTGTTTCTAAAGGGGAGCCACACTAAGTTTCCTCTAAATAGCTCAATACCTTGGAAATTTCAAACTTTAAATATCTGACTTGGGAATATTTTAAAAATAATAGTTTAAAAAAAAAAAACCACAAACTTTTAAGCTTCTCTCCACCCTGAAGCAAGTATCTAGTATATAAAGACACCATGTAGAACACAGACCATTGTGTTATCAAAGCCCAGGCCAGTGCCTGATGCTTGCAAGAGTACTGGGCTGTGCCAAACTCTCCATCTCAGACTGTGCCAGTCTCTCGGGCCACTAAAAGTAAGCTACCAAGTACAGTATGCGACAGGGTTTCTTGTTTCAAGGGATCTGTTTCAACAGAGGAAAAAAATAAAAACCTTAAAGCCTTGACGCATTCAGTCCCTAAGCGGGAGGGGAGCACATGGCGATTGTTTCGACTAGGTTTGCTGCCGTCATGGAGGGAGGGGGTCTGAACCATCAGAACCACTCATTATGACGTTTGCTTAGGCTGCAATTAAATTCATTTTCCTAGTATGAATATTCATGTTTTCTTTAGTGGTTGGTGTGGAAGTGAGGAGTGAACATCAATCTTCTCTCTCCAAGAAATTAGCATCTGAAATATTTCTGTGGAGCAATGGCGTGCCCGCAGTGAAGAGTGAGCAGAAGGAATCCTCTCTGGGAATGTCCACAGCCAGGTTTCCTCGTGAGGCATCAAGCAAACTGCAATACTTCCTCCGGGGCTGCAGGCCCCAAGCATGGGCTATGAGCAGACTCCTGTCAGACAGGCATCTCAATAGCCACCTATCGCTTTACTGTTCTTACTACACGGGACACGGGTTTTCTTGTTCCATCGAGTGTCTTAAACTGTATGCTTTTATCATGCCGTCGACATAGGTTGCACGGACAGTTTCACACAAAAGACCTGAGCAAATCCAGAGGCCCACCGAGGAGATGAGTTTATGCGTGTCCATTTGGTTCCCAGCATCACTATAGAGAACGTAGAGGGGATTCCAGGAGAGGTCACTGCTGATGCTGACATAGATACTGCGAAGCAGATACAGAAGCGGTGCTGGCAGTTTGTCACCAGGCGGCTCGGTTTTAGTATCACAGCCTATGTGGGGACAAAGGATAATGCCACAGCTCAAGGGAGCATTTAGCAAATATGTATTTGGTTTTCTGTGCGTGTTGATCAATGCAGACCAGTCTAGAAGTTTAAAGAAGACCCTCAACTAAAGCCTCACTATAAAACAAATGAAAACTGAAATTCTAAAGATAAGTACATGGTAAGTGCAATAAACTTTTTCTTTAAATATACTATGTGGCCTCAGAGATTCCCCCTGTCTCTGCCTCCCTGGTGCTGGAATTAAAGGCACATGCCACCACATCCCACCGCATCCACCAAAACACAAACGTTTTTATGCATCGGCATAAAAATGTTCCCGAAGAAAGAGGAGCTAGAGAATCAAGTTAACTCAACACGGATCTGCTGAGTTCCTGTAGCACCTCCCCAGGCACAGGCCTAGAGGGCAAGGCTCACAGGGGTAACACTGTTTGTTGCTCAAGGGTGTACAAGATTTTTAAAGTTTATTTTTAGATGTATGTGCATATACATATGTCCGTGTGTGTGTGTGTGTGTGTGTGTGTGTGTGTGTGTGTGTGTGTCCGTGTGTGCCCCACATATGAGCAGGTAACTGTGGAAGCTAGTAAGGGTATAGAAGTCTCTGAAACGAGTTACAGGTGGTTTTGAGCCATCAGATATGGCTGCTAGGAACTGAACCAGGTCTTCTGCCAGAGCAGTTAGCCCACAGGGCTAGCATTCTACTGGTAGACACGAATGATGAACAAGAAGCAAACTGTGTACATTATTAAGCATCAGTGCTGCAGGAGGGGGAAAAAAACATGAGAAAAAAAAAATAGGCCAGGAAAGCAGAGAGTTTGGACACGGGAGCAAACATTTTTACATTTTCTTTCTCTCTCTTTTTTTACTAGATATTTACATTTCAAATGTTATCGCCTTTCCTAGTTTCCCCTCCCCAAACCCCCTATCCCATCCCCCCTCCCCATGCTCACTAACCCACCCACTCCAGCTTCCTGGCCCTGGTATTCCTTTACACTGGGGGCATCGAGCCTTCACAGGACCAAGGGCCTCTCCTCCCATTGATGACTGAAAAGGCCATCCTCTGCTACATATGCGGCTGGAGCCATGGGTCCCTCCATGTGTACTCTTTGGTTGCATTTCTGTCACAGCTCTTCCCTCAGTCATGGCTGCTGTGGCATCCACATAAAAGAAAGGAGATTCTGATGACAAGTTTAATAAAGTACAAGCTATAACCTAGGGTAGCCATGCTCATGATGAGCAATAGGATATATGTCCATGCTGGGTACAGGTCTACCTCTGTGTCCACGGGGGAGAGGGGTAAAGAGTGTGATGGACAACATATGTGCATGCTTTAAAGAGGCGTACTCTTTAAAGGGGAGTCCCAAGCATTGAGAGCAAATAAGAATTAACACACCATTTTTATGTACTTTCAGCATTTCCTCTCTGTCTTTAACCTTCCCCTCTCCTCACAATTTGATACCCAGTCAGCTAGTTAATTCTAACATCTGTCCATTGGAGACAAATGAGTGGCTGTCTTGGGCAAATGTGATGAGATGACTCCCAATGTTGTCTCCACTTTCACGAGGCCTAGGTTCAACACCATAGTTCTTATGTGACCACATGTTTATGAAAGGAGAAAGAGTGATCCAGATACTGAGGGAATAATTCACCCACAGAAGATTTGTACAAGCCATGGGGACGATCTTCTAGCTGGCAGGTCAAGGGTGAGACACCTTGGTCATCTGGACAGTGAGACAAAGCTAGTGGGTAGAGAGGCCGACCATAGGCCTTGACTCATAATGCCATGTTTGTGCAGAAGTTGAATGTGAGAAAGTTGGGGCCCCTGAGGATCTCCTCTGTGTGGCAGGGAGAGAAGCAGACTTTGACTCTTGGGGTGGCTTTTGTCTGACTAATAATGCCATGGCGTTTCAAGTTCCTTGCAAAGCCCCGGCGTTGTTACAGATGCTAAACAAAGCTATTCTCCAAGGGAGCAGCTGATTATCTGAGTGCAAGAACGGCCTACCTCAGCACTGTTTGGAGGCTAAGTTCAGTCTCCCTGCAGCTTTGCTACATCTTTTCTACAGGGAAATTAACAAGACGATCTCTTGGCTTAATGTATTATTGGAACTTGGCTGCAAGCTAATTGGGAGAGAGAAATCTTATGGAGGGTAGACCATGGCTGCATGGCTCCAATACAAATCTGAAAATCAGGGAGAGCTAACAGGATGGCTGCCCACAGAGGCAGGGAGGCGCCTGCAGCTCCCCCAGTGGACACGGATTCTGCTTGGAGGAACTGCCATGCTCTCAAGACAGAGACTGTGAAATTAAAGTCCACGAGGGGGAAATAGCCAAATAAAGAATCATGTTAGCTGAGGAAGAAGGTAGTATAGACGCAAAAGGCCAGTTCACACCAGAGTCCCCAGATGCTCACCAACCCTGCCAAGACTTGGAAAAGAATCAGCAACTGGTCTGGAAGAATTGTGCTAAAATATAGAAGCTCTCTGCTAAGATGATAGGATGCACTCACAGATATGGCTTCAGGAAGGCCCCCTCACCTCAGGAAACCGCATGGAGATGGAGGAACATCAGACTACAGTCCTTCGGCAGGCTATGGTACTGACCTAGGAAGACTGTTGATCTCCTCACTGTTTAGTGCTGCGCGCAGGTGGCCTGCATCCCTGGTGGGCGGCATAGGCCCCCACCCAGTTTCACAGGCATGCATGGTGTATTTGAAGTGCATGGGCTCCCTTTACCAGCTCACTTCATTTCCCTTAGTTCATACTTATGCTTATAAAGTTGCTCATGAAGGGAAGAGTGTGCACTGCACACCAGAACCCCAAACCCCGTCAACAAGCAAGCCTGAGTACCACACTGGAAACCCAGGTGATCTGCAGTGGTTTAGCTGCAAGGTCGGGGGCATGCCCCTGCTTGGGTTCCATATCTACTGCTCCTGGCTGTGCGGTGAGCCAAGAAGTTAGGTGCTCTTCAGAGAGAGAGAAAATGGTGCCATCAGAAAGTGTATGCTGTGGAAGCCTAATGGAAAGTCCAAAAAGTTTCACCTTATGACTGGTACCCAGAGCATCCTGAAAGCTATCAATCACCATCATTAGGTGCCACCAGGTAGTAAGAATCCCTAAGCAGCACCAGGGCCACCACACCCTGTTCCCTAGAATCACTTTCCTTCACAGCTCCTCTGCTACACATCTGTACCCACATTCAAAATGATCTTTAACATTAATGATGTAACATCCCCAGCTACAGCACCAACTCGCTACAAACAAAGGCCGATCTGCTGGAGGCGGTTCCTCAGTGGAGACTCCCTCTTCCCAGGCAACTTTGTGACAAATTGATAAAAAGTTAACCAGCACACTTTCCTGATCTGCCAGAGGACTAGAGACAAGGCTGGGGTTGTGGCCGTGGATGTAGCCCTCGCCATGTGGGTCTGGATCCTTAGTACCCACAGGCTCAGAAGCAAGCATGCAGTGCCTGGGCTCCTGAAGCTGATGGGAGGTGGGGACAGGAGAGTCCTCAGAAGCTCATGAGCTGGCTAGTCTGGGGCACACAGGATGCAAAGACAAACATGGAGACTGCCCTCTGACCTGCGTGTGCCTTCTGTGGCCACATGCATGCCTCTACATCTCTGGGTCTTCACACTAAGGTGCTTTCAGCCACTCTTGAGTTTATACTAATGAGATAGGTGACTCACTGTGCGACAGTGGCTTGGTGGCCAGAAAAACCAATCACATGATAATGTGATTAGAAGCTAGAACCTTCCGCTCTAGCCCTTAATTCCAGGGATGGAGACTGACCTAATCACCAATGGCCAATGCTTTAATCAACTGTTATGGCATGAACTAGCTACACCATGACATTGAACCTTGCACACTTAGCTGACCCAATGCCACAGCCCAACAGGAATATCCAGGGCAAGGCCGGAACCTATGAAGATGTGGGGTTTGAAACAGGGCTGTCCGTGGCCTTCATCCCCTCCTACTCGATTACATCAGCTTCTCCCTGTTAACAGTTTTGCAGCACAGGACTCTTTGCTGAGAGATTGATGGGTACATTTCATGCTAATTCTTGCTCCTGTTGGGAAGCCTTTATTTTCCTCGTGTCAGAAAGAAAATGATGGCCGACATTTCCAAAGGCAATGTCACTGCCTCTTTGTAATATCCAGATGCTGCCAGAATTAAGCTACTGACCAGGTTCATCTGTCTAACCACACATCCTGTGGCTTGATCTTCCTGCCCTGGAGGCTCAAGTGCCATGCTGCCAAGATAGCCACATTCAGGCTCAGGAAAGTGTCACTCGTACACAGTGGGTCTTCAAGGCTTAGCTATCCCTTAGCTGAGCTATACCCTTGCCCTGCCACTCCCCGACCCCAACACTTGCAGTCAAGTCCAAATGCCTTAAGATGCACGAACTCTGCAGGATCTGATTCTCCTGTTCCCACAGATCCTTTCTTCTCCAAGCTCCTCCTCTCTGGTCTAGGCACCCTATCCAGGACCTTCAAATAGGTTGGTGCCCCTGTCTGGAGGGCAGCTGTCCCTGTGAATCCAGATGTTTACCTGCTACAGTGCAGCGGGTGTCAATTTAAACCTTGCTACTGTGGGTCCCAGTGGTGTCCCCAGGCTTCACCTCTCAGTGGTCTTCCTGCCAGTCATTATTTACCTCCAGACTGTGGAAGATTTCTAAGGCCAAGAATCACATCTAATGAAGCGCTTGGCAAAATATTCAATGTGACAGGCTCTTGGCAAACAATTTTTAAAGAATAAATGGACATTTGACCCTCAGCAGTTTCTGTCCTTCTTCAAAGCCTTCCACATTTGTCTATCCACCGCATGGCGGATTTGGAGTTAGAAGTTTTTAACAAGGTTGGTGATCAGGGGCCACACAACAGGTTCTGGGCGACTATAAGGGGTGAAGTTCAGAGCACACAGCAAGTCAGAAGATTCTAGTCCAAACCCCAGGCTCCCAGAAACTACCTGCAAGTTTACTGTCACACGGTAGATCTTCAGGGATGTGTAGAAGTACATTTAACTGATTTTACATTCTGATTCAAGGTGAGACTTTATTTTGTAGAAAAAGGTGTGTTCCTGCTTACAAAAGAGAACTGAGAAGGTGGAAGCCATGGGTGTTTCATTACAGCCCAGTTCCCTCACGTCTTTGACCTTGGGGAAAACCTTGGGGATAGAAAAAGCCAGATGGTGTCATAGGAGCTCCAATCCTGGTGATCTTCTGACTCTGGTAACATCAGGAAATAAACACGAAGAGTCCAAGAAATTTGGCCTTTGTGGACCACCTTGGGGCAAGGATTGAGGACTGAAGAGGCACCTACCAACCAACCTTCTGTTCTGGGGAAGAAAAACAAGCATGTACACACAGCAGTGAAGGACAGAGAGGAAACCCAGATATACCCACAGCAGTGAGGGACAGAGAGGAAACATAGATATACACACAGCAGTGAAGGACAGAGAGGAAACATAGATATACACACAGCAGTGAAGGACAGGGAGAAAACCAGATATACACACAGCAGTGAAGGACAGAGAGGAAATCCAGATATATACAAGGCAGTGAAGGACAAAGAGGAAACGAGATATACACACAGCAGTGAAGGGCAGAGAGGAAACATAGATATACACACAGCAGTGAGGGACAGAGAGGAAACATAGATATACACACAGCAGTGAGGGACAGAGAGGAAACCCAGGGATATACGAGGTAGTGAAGTATCGCGCCCCCCCTCAACCAGCAAGAAAAACATGACCCACAAGCTCTTCTTTTAGCAGTTTATTCAGGAACCTTCAACAGTCTTCAGCACCAAGGGCAACGCCCTCGGCCGTTAAGCACTCCCAAGCTTAGCCAATCCCAATGGGCCATGTGGCAAAAGTGGATAGGTCACCAAATGTGGAAGCAACCAAAGGCAGCAAGCTTAGTCAAATAAGGGCTTTGTTTATGAGACCGCTCGCTTTCAGGATGGCAGAAGCCAGCGCCATCACGGGGCACGGCTCAAGCGGCTTTCCACAGTGAAGGACAGAGAGGAAACAAAGATATACACACAGCAGCAAAGAACAGAGAGGAAACCAGATATACACACAGCAGGGAAGGACAGACAGGGAGGAAACCTAGACAGAAACTTGTACCCAGAAGCTCAGAAGAAGGCCAGGGTTTTGCATTAGACCATTGGCTCTAAAGAGCACATGAGGAAGAGCTATCTCTGATCTCTCAGGGACAGAGCAGCCGCTGGCACAGCAGCCGCTCCAGAACACAGGCAATGGTAGCAGTCATGGGCTGCCAGGTGCAGCCTCTCAGATCATCCTTCCCTCTGCCCTACTCCTCAGAGCTTGTTGTGAGATTCACACACCTCCAGAGGAGACATAAAGTCTGTAACCTGGACCTTCCTCAGCTACAGTCAGTGCAGACAAAGCACAACGCCTACTTCCTGAGAAAGCTGAGACCAAGTCCTATGACAAGCAAATAAAGCCCAGTTTCTTCTTCTTTCTTCGTTGCCGTGGGCATCCCTGAATAAAACAAGACCTTGGAGTTGCAAAAGGTATATCGTCCGAGAAGGCTTGGGTCAAAACCAATGACCAAGAAGATTCTAAACATAAGGCATAAAATCAACCTGGGACATGCAGGTAAGATCTCAGAATTAGCCACAGAAAGAGCTTCATGCAAGACCCTACCCAACAAAGACAAGCCCACCATGTTTGGGATGATGTTTGATATCAGTGGTGTAAAATTTGAAGTATCAAAGTGCCAAGACTTTCAAAAGCACCTCCAAGAACACTTTAACTGTGTTTTGCTGAAGGTCAAAAAGACGTGTACAAATATAATATTTTCATTGTGATTACTGCATGGCGGCTCTAACGAAGATGATGCATCAACCTGGATGCAGTGTGATAAATTAAGTGTAATCTAAATAGTCCCCTGCCATCACACTGGTCATGATCCATGAGCTCGTTAGGATTTGGCCCCTGTGATTACATCAATCTCTCCAGCAACGAGATGCACTCCCAAGCCTGGGGAGCCTTTGGTCTCTCTGGGTTCTGATTTGGTCCAACTGGAGCTAAGCCAGGAGCAGCAGGAGAGCCTGGCTGGACACACAAAGGACCATGAAACTGAGCCACCCTGGGGCTCAGGGGGTAGTAGAAAGGAGAGAAGAGAGAGCAGCGCCTGTACTTGTTTGACATTCCCCAGAGCTAAGAACAGTGAGCCAGATGGGCGAGTCCAGAAACACATTGTCCTTGAGAAGAGTATGAGCTGAGCGGAACCCTTGAGTGCATGGGAAAGATATTCAAGAGGAACTCAGTCAGCCCAGGAACACATCTCATTACCTCAGTAAAAAAACAAATGACTAAATGGGCTGTTGGACTTCAGGACAGCAGGTATGAGAGATTGGCCCATATCAAGGCTAGGCATACACACTCTGTGGCTACCAAATGTTACTCTCCAGGGTCAGGGTGGATTCTGTTGGAAAATGACATAATACTTCAATCTCGAGGCTACAGAGGAGAGGTACATCTCAGGGAAAGACGGACAGACAGTAGGAGGTCCATGACAGGGACCTTCAAGGATAGGTGCGTCAGACTGATAGCATCCTTGTCCCTGTACTGCAGAGTAGCTAGAAAATGAAGGTCCTCCCTGGCCTCTGAAGAAAGACGGCCCAAGCCTCCCTTGTATTCTACTTATCTAAGACAAGATTGGGTAGTGTGGTCTCTGAGTGCACTCCCATCTTTCTTTACCTGCAAACAACTGCTAACACTCCCGGGGTTACCTCCAAGGACCAACCACTAACACTCCTGGGGTTACCTCCAAGGACCAACCGCTAACACTCCCGGGATCACCTCCCAGGACCAACTGCTAACACTCCTGGGGTCACCTCTCAGGACCAACCGCTAACACTCCTGGGGTCACCTCTCAGGAC
>NW_022196913.1:62344405-62370610 GCF_008632895.1 Mastomys coucha
TCACCTCTCAGGACCAACCGCTAACACTCCTGGGGTCACCTCTCAGGACCAACCGCTAACACTCCGGGGGTCACCTCCCAGGACCATCTAATAGCTAAACAGACTACACAGGAAGCTTGTTTGGCTCATGTCTTCTCAGGCATCTAACTTCTGAAATTCTGCACATCCCAAATCTAGCTATAAACATGAAAGTGTAGTTCGGGTTACAGGAAGAGTGGCACACCCAGAAGCTTGGAGGGAAGGTCACCCTGGCAACCCACTGCAAAATGATTGACAGGTGGAGAAAACACACACGCAAGAGCTACACTTACAGGGACACGTCCCCACCCCCATATCCAGCATTTAAACACAGATTTACTTATGTGTATGTTATGCGCATAGTCCTCACATGCAGATGTGCACCATTTATGTGCCTGATGCCTGTGGAGGCTGGAAAAGGGAGTCAGGTCCTCTGGAACTGGAATGGCAGATGGTGACAGACTGAACTCATACCCTCGGTAAGAGCAAGTGCTTTTAGTAGCTGGCTGAACTCTCCACCCTGATTCATCATTTTTAATACCTTCAAAGTATGTCAGATATGATGCTGCTTCATAGTACAGTTTATTCATTCAAAGTTCTATTGGGAACACAGAACAGTTACGTGCAGTTGTAAGAAAAACTCAAAGACAAAAGGAGCAATCCAGGCACTCTGTAATCCTTTACCCAGTCTCCAGAGATGACCTTGCCACACACTGACAGGGAGACAGTTCACCAATCTTATTCAGATTTCCTCAGTAACAGTGTGGATGCACATGTGTGGCCAGTTCCTTTGCATTTTAGCACACATGTAGACTGATTTCTGTACCCACCACAACAACATGCAAAACCAGTCACCTCAACGTGCAGAACTCTGGGGTTGCCATTTTTACCCTGACACATCTGTCTCCTGAGCCTGCTTCTTGATTCCTGCCATCCAGAATCTCTGGCGACTCCTAACCTTCTAATTTTACATTTTCAGCACCCAGAAAATGTTATATAAATGGAACTACAGTCCATGACCTTTAAAGTCTTTTTTACTCAGCAAAATTCCCTGGAAATTCCCTCAGGTCACTACACCAATCGATAGCGTGTTCTGTTTTTTTATCACCAAATATGGTTTCCCCGGGTGTGAGGACACTGTATGTTCTCTGACCACACTCACTGAAGGAGGGACCCAATTGTAGGGTTTAGTTCTTGCAAATAAACTAGGCACAAGCGTTTGTATGCACCGTCTTACATGGGCAGAAATTTGTGTTTCTCTGGGACAACTGTGTAAGAGCGGGATCACTGGTCTGTGCCAGACTTGCATTCCAGTGACTTCACCAGCAATATAAAGGTGATCCAGCAACACCACACCCTTGCCAGCATCACTTCTGGTCATTTTATCTGCTCTGGCAGGTACAGGGGTTGTGGGTGGGGGAGTCATTGCTATGCTTTCACTTGTATCCTCTCAATGGCTAATGGTGCTGAATGTCAGTCCACCCTCCTTTGTCACCTGTGAATCCTCCCCAGGGAAGTTCTTTGTGTCTTTTGCTCACTCAAAACTTCCCCTAAAAGACTGAAGAAATGGGCCCAAGAATAAGAGCACTTGCTGTTCTTCTGTCAGAACCTGGTTCTTTTCCGAGCACCCACAAGGCAGGTAACAACCCTTTGAAGTTCCAGTTCTAGGGGATTGTCTTAGGGTTTTACTGATGTGAACAGACACCATGATCAAAGCAACTCTTATAAAGAACAACATTTAATTGGGGCTGGCTTACAGGTTCAGAGGTTCAGTCCATTATCATCAAGGTGGGAACATGGCAGTATCCAGGCAGGCATGGTGCAGGAGGAGCTGAGAGTTCTCCATCTTCATCTGAAGGCTGCTAGCAGAAGACTGACTTCCAGGCAGCTAGGATGAGGGTCTTAAAGCCCACACCCATAGTGACACACCTACTTCAACAAGGCCACACCTTCTAATAGTGCCACTCCCTAAGCCAAGCACATACAAACCATCACAGGGATCCAATGCTCTCTTCTGGCCTCTGCAGACACCAAGCATGCAAATGGTGCACAGACATAAATTCAGGCCAAACACTCATACACGTAAAATAAAATTTAAAAAGAACAACCTTGAAATGTTAAAAATGGCCTTACTTATGATCTACTTTGAGTGAGTTTGTACATAAGATACAAAGATGGTTGAGTTGAGGTTCATATCCAACCCTCATCCTTCTCCTTCCCTCTTCCTTCCTTCCTTCCTTCTTTCCTTCCTTTTCTTCCCCTCCCTCCCTTTCCTTCCACATTCCTTCCTTCCTGCTGTTCTAAAGTATAAGGGACACAGGTCCTCTGTTGCAACTTTATCAAAATCAGTTGAGCTTGTTTATGGGGATCTGTTTGGCCATCATGTGTTCTTGCTGATCCTGGTGCTGGATACATTTGCATTGCTGTGCATCCATATGCTGTGCATCCATATGCAGCCCTAGAGCTCTGCCTCCCGCTAGATGCTATCATCTTGTGTAGTCTAGAACCTGAGTCTTTCCAGATAAGTTATGCAATATCCTTACTTATGCCTTGCTGGGACTTCTGTAAATCAGTTTAGAGAGAGCTGGCATCTTTGTTCAGCTTCCCAACCTATGAACAGCATGTGTCTTTTATTTGCTTTGGATAATCCTTTCATTTGTCTTTTATGATATTTAGTATATAGACTTTACATGCCTTAAGCATGTATCTAAATATTCCATTTTCTTTGCTAATTTTGCTTTTCACATGCCCCTCATTAGTTTGGAGACACACAGCTGATTTTGTGTGCTGAACTTATATCCGGTGACCTTGTTGAGCTTATTTATTAGCCCGAGGGGATTCCTGTCATTTTATTATGAGATATTTTGACCTGGAATCTTCTTCACAGACAATCACGCTATCTGCAAGTAAGTCTGACTTCTCAAGGCAGAGGATTTCTCCAGATCAGGGAACCTGGTATCACCTGGTTAGGAAGAAGGGAGTCTGTGGCTCATGGGGATGAGAAGGCATTTCTGAGTGTGTGTTGGAGTAGGATACCCTCTACCAGTACCCTCCCAGATGGCCTTTGTGGGTAACGAAAGGAATTCCCAGATCATAGGGGGAAAGGTGGTGCCCACGTGTGGAACGAGGATCTTTGGCTACCATGGGATCACTCAGAGCATGAAGGGACCTGTGACCCAGTGGCAAGCACACTTCCCTCAGCTGCCAGGGTCTGGGTAGATTCACCCAGTGTATCAAGGTGTACCAAGGTACCAAAGAGGGATGGGCCTGCCTGGGTTCCTTTCTGTTGCTAGGTCATGAGTCAGAGAAAGCCAGGTGTGGTGGGTGAGGGGAAGATGTGGCTGCCTGGCTCACAAGCTCTTCCTCCAGACTCCACTCCCCACCTCCAGAGTTCTACTTCTGCCTCCTATGCAAGCAGTAGGGGACATGGTCTCACTGAGCAGGGAGGAGGATACACCTGCCACCATGTCTAGCCTAGAAGTCACCAAATACCTGTCCATCTGCTTGAGTGTTAGGGTGAGAAATCTTCTCAGTAAAATCCCAAATTGCTTATGTGTCAGACTTGGCAGCTTCCTTCCCAGGAGAATATAGCCAGGGGGAAAATGACTGGTGTATAGAAAACCTCATACCAGCCAAGTAAGAGTGACAGGAGTTCTGGTGTGTAGTGACACAGTCATGTCAGGTTTTGTCTTTTGACAAACATCACCAGGAAATACCAAATATGCCAATGAAAATGCTATTTACAAAGTGGGATATCTTTAGATTCAAAGAGAAGAAGACTCTGTTATCAAATGGCCTTTTCCCAAAAGCAGCAGCCTGGCAATGTTTCACTAACCACATGGCATTCTGTGTCGAACAGCATCTTCACCAAGAAGACCAAGTTGCCCTTCTTCTAGATGGGGCTGCTCTGAGATCAGAAAGTAGGGGCGGATTTACTAGTAAAGGGGAAGAGAAGCTCACAGAAGAATCCAAAAACACTTAGTTTCTCTGTGTGGGCTCCCTGTGGGAATGTGGTTTAAATGCTCTGAGGGTTAGTCCTGAGACATCTAGACGTGGAGCCATGGTCAGCTGCTCTTCCCTTGATTGACACACTATCAACGTTCTGAGGGGGCTTGGCACTTATAAAGACATTAACACATGTCTGCCTGTTTAAACACAGATTGCTTTTGGATTGTCAGTAAATGGGAGTTAACTAGTTTTTATTATCTTCTTGTGGCCAATGAGCAGAACTCAAGCAAGATGAGGGCATTAGGGGACAATGGGGAGATGGCAGCAGGAACAGGATACAGCTACACAGAGGAGGTAGGGTTCTGGTGATTGGGTCAAAACAGCTAACAGAGAAATGCTTACCATATGAAGTGAAGGGTATGATAATCACACTGGCCTTAACCATGATGCGTGTCAAAGTGTTACAGTGTATCAAAGTGTTACAGTGTTTCCTGTAGACATAGGTACAACTACACATTGATTTTAAGATACAAGACAGAACCCCAAATCCAAAGCCTCATTCCACCCACAGTTTCATCCTTAGTAATATCGGCTGGGTGCTGATGACAAGAAAAACATGCCCAATAATACAGCAAGGCTGGGTAAGTGTTAGAGAACTGAGGATGGTCAAGTGATGCCTAGGTCTGAAGATACACAAACAGGCAAACTATAGGTGCGTGTGGACATCTGTGAAAAATTGTAAGGGTACATATCTTTATGTTAATATGCAGCATGGGCATTTTACACACACACACACACACACTCACAGACATCCTCCTACATACATAAAATATTCAAAAGAAAACCATCCATACAACAATATCATGATTAGTGCCACAGTAAGGCAAATATGGGAAAATTCCAGGTCTGTATTTACTTAACAGAGCAAGGCAGATACAAATGCTAGAAGTATGCAGTCCACGCATGGGGGGTACAAAGACTGGAGCAAGCACAGCACATAAAGAAAAACTCCTAGCAAAGATCAGCGGGTGAACACCACTGGTGATGGGCATCTGCACAGGACACACGCACATTTATACAAGACTATTTATGGCTTCACCTTTGACTAAACCCTGGGTGAACGAAGCCCCTCACCAGCTAGCCGCTGTCTGTAGACAGGCAGGGAGGGTCCTGTTCTGGATGGCACCTTATGAACCCCTCCCTCCAAATGCAGTGGGGCTTCTAATGAGGCCTTTTGTCCCTGAACCTTGGAATTTCTGCCCAGATGGTCCTGAACCAATTCTGGCCCAATTTGGCCTTAAGTCTAGTCTAGTGGGTCTCAACCTGTGGGTCATAACCGTTTAGGTGTTGAACTCCTTTCACAGCGGCTACCAAAGACCATCAAAAATACAGATATTTACATGACGATTTGTAACAGTAGCAACATTACAGTTACAAAGTAGCAATTTAAATAATTTTGTGGCTGGGGGGGGTGTCACCACAACCCAAGGGGTTGAAGGGCCTCCGCATTAGGGACGTTGAGAACCACTGGCTTAGATCATCCTTTCAAGGTGCCCTGACAGTGGCTTGGTATAGAAGGCTATCATCAGAACCTGGACAGAAATCTGGTTGCTGCCCAGGGGCACGTGCCAGATCCTGGGAGGAAGAAGAAGAAGGCTTGGGTGAAGAGAGAGAAGGCCATCTCCTCCTACCCCAGTTCACCACAGAGGGCAATTTGCCAAGACAAGAAGATGGAGCTTATTGTGGGTTCAATGGTGTCCTGTGTCTGGGGCTCAGGCTGCGGGGCGAGGCAGGACACAGAATCCTAGTCCGACCCACCACAGGGCTGGGGCCACTCATAGAGGCAGATGTGGAAAATCTGACTGTGCACCCTATGCTGCTGCCAGGCTGTGAGAAGTTGCAGGATCCCACTCTGGGGGTGGGGAGATGCAGTCTGGGGTCCTCCAGGAACTGCCAGGAACTGGATCAGGGGTCCTGGCCCACACAGAGGCTGGATGTCCTGGAAGAGCTGAGAACAGAGTAGGGGCCCCACAGGCGGGCTCTGGCCGGGGCCGAAGGGAAAAGAGCAGGAGAAGGGAGCTCCAGCAGGTTTCCACGTGGCTGAGAATGCAGGGAGGCCTCCTGTGGAAGATTAGACGCACAGTTCTTGAGAGGAAGATCAGCCCCATTGCTCCAGCATGGCGGGTCGATGAGAAGAGGCAGTCCATGGTTTTAAGGCGTTTATTGTAGAAAGGCAGAGAGTGGGCCGGAGTAGAGGAGTAGAGGCCAGCTATGGCCACATAGAGAGAAGGGAAGAAGGGAATGCAGAGAGGGGGGAAAGCAAGGGAGTGAGAGGCAAGAGTAAGAGAGTAAGAGCAAGAGAGAAAGAGAGTGAGAGAGAGAGGACGGACAAACAGCCCCTCTTATAGTGAGCCAGGCCTACCTTGCTGTTGCCAGGTAACTGTGGGGGTGAAGTCCAGACAGAATACCAGGAGCTTAGGGTGTTGCCCTACATAACTGATGGCCACATACCTCTCTGCGGGGGTATTGTGGGAAGCTGTAGATAGGAGCTAGGGGCCCAAGGGGCGTGGCCGAGCACCTGCTGTCCCTTGTAGGCAGTAAGTCACCTGCAGGGTCTCCTGGCTTCAAAGCTTGTGCTCAACCGCTCAACTGAAGACCAGGCTGCCTGTGCACAGCTCACCGTCCCACAGCTCATGGAAAGGGTGGCTTGGTTTTATGATTCAGCTGTAGGTGTGTAAATCTTGCGAATGTGTTTGAGTTAGGCTGTGCACACATCCTTACCTGCAGGTCTCCTGGACTTCTCTGAGTACTTCTCCGGTATGCAGAGAGAGGATCATGGTATAGGTGCCCCGGACTTGGTGGGACACTCAATGCTCTTGAGCCCCTCACACCGATTTCCACTCAGCAGCACCCAGCAATGGGCTCGTTTGTCCTATCATCCGGAGATATGTCATATCAAATACAGACTTTCCCACCCCAGAGAAACCTGTACCAAGCATAAAACATATGTCAAGCCTGGGAACTTCTAGAACTAGAGGAGACCTCTCAATGTAGCTAAGACCCAATTTCAGCCAATTATGCCTTTGGTTATGGGAAAAGCAACAGAGTCTGCCTGGCCTCAAACTGGTGGTATCAGATCTAACTGCCTGCTTACGATAAATAAGGAAGGCAGGTCATGTGAGAACGAGCTCCAGCCCACGGTCATGCTGCCCTGGGCAATGCCTTGACCCAATTAGTCTGTAAGCAGCTTGGCCTTGTAAATCTGTAAAGGCCAGCTAGATGAAGTCAGTGTCCGGAGGGAAGGACTGGCACCTGGCAAACGCAGGGACATCATTAATTGGGCTAAGCACTTAGGTTAAACTAATTATCTATTGCTCGTGTGGGTGGCGTCATGCGGAGATGAAGTCAAGTGGGCAGCCCACTGTGACATCACCTTCTTCCTTAGTGTACTCAACAGGAGGCTGGGATTACTGGGCTTGTCTCCAGAGTCCCTCTCAGAACTCCTCCACCCGCTTCACCCAAGGAAGCTGTGTGTACATCGCACAGAGAGGCCAGGCACAGAAAGGAGCCAAGCACGGCATGAAGTTCTCTCACTCCCATGATAAAGTCTCATTAGTTTGTTTGTCCCTCAACAGAGGAACGGATACAGAAAGTGTGGTACATCTACACAATGGAGTACTACTCAGCTGTTAAAAACAATGAATTTATGAAATTCTTAGGGAAATGGATGGATCTGGAGAATATCATCCTGAGTGAGGTAACCCAATCACAAAAGAACACACACGGTATGTACTCTTTGATAAGTGGTTATTAGCCCAGAAGTTCAGAATACTCGAAGTACAATCCACAAACCACAAGAAACTCAAGAAGAAGGAAGACCAAAATGTGGACACTTCATTCCTTCTTAAGAGGTTAAATAAAATACCCATGAAAGGAGTTGCAGAGACTAACTGGAGCAGAGACTGAAGGAAGGACAATCCAGCCTGATATAGCTGTCTCCTGAGAGGCTCTGACAGTACCTGATGACAGAAGTAGAGGCTCATAGCCATCCACTGAACTGAGTACAGGATCCCCAATGAAGGAGGAGTTAAAGAAAGGACTGAAGGAGCTGAAGGGTTTACAGCCCCTTAAGATGAACAACAATATGAACTAACTAGTACCCTCAGAGCTCCCAGGGACTAAACCACTAACCAAGGAGTATACATGGTGGGACTGATGGCTCTGGCAGCATGTGTATAGCAGAGGATGGCTAAGTTGGTCATCAGTGGGAGGAGAGGCCCTTAGCCCTGTGAAGGTTCTGTGCCCCAGTGTAGGGGAATGCCAGGGCCAGGAAGCGGGAGAGGGTGGGCTGGCAAGCAGGAGGAGGGGGGAGGGAACAGGGGTTTGTTCTTGTTGTTGTTTTTTGTGGCTTTTTTTTTTTTAGGGGAAATTGGGAAAGGAGAAATCATATGACATGTAAATAAAGAAAATATCTATTAAAAAATAATAGAAAAAAAAAAAGACCTCTGCCTGGACTGAGGCTCGAGCAATGGATGCTCAGCTGACATCTCGCAGAGCAGGCGCTTTAAATCTCTCGCAACCCTCAGGCCTCCCAGGGAGGCAGGCTTAACAAAAACTCCCCTTTGTGAACAAACTATATAGTGTCAACAAAATGATTAGCCTTTCTTCAGAGGGGTAAGCAGAGAAACGAGTCAGGTTTTTCCCTTACTTGGAGTCAACAAGTTAATAACGCTTAGAACTCAGGTTGCAGTGGGGAGGAGGTATGTTATTTTCCGACTCCTGTGCACACAGGAGCTGCCTGAAGAGCTCCTCAGAGCTCACACTGTGGGCTCTCCCCACATTGCCCACTGTAGTAGAAGTGGGTGGAGCTGGAGAACAGACTCTGAGGAGACTGTCTCAGCGATGCTCAGAGGGCTACACCTGGAGGCCCCTGCTTCAGAAAATGCCTTTCATATTTCCTACGACATCCCATAAAAAAACCTTACATTTACTTAATAAGGTTGTCACGGTGACTAAAACAAAAGGTGGGATTGGACAGACCTAAGCTTTACGTGTAACCCCAATCCTTGCCGTCTCTGTGGCCTTAGAACCCTGCTTACCTCCTCAAATCTATTTTTATCTTCTATAATTGAAAAAATAAATTCCTCACAGAGTTGTACAGGAGATTAAAATGAGCGAGTATTTGTAAAGGCAACCTACTATAGATTAAACCAATTCATTCACTTAACTAATAATTTTTCTAGTAGTGATGTTGAATTATTTTCCATCCTTTGCTTCCCAGGAGAAGGAAACCTCATCTTCATTATTAAGTTTGTACTCACAAACACCAGTGCACGATAGACCACAAAACCACTTATTATGCCAAACACACTCTGAATAATCTTATTCACAGCCTGAGAAAGCTTAGAAAACTGCCCTTCATAGGAAAAAGCAAATGTAAGTTGTTCAAATTAAGAGCAAAACCTCACAACTATTATATGCAGGGGAAGCCTGAAGATGAATCTAATTAGTGAACATCCCAGCAAAACCATGGCCACACAGAATCCAGGGTGTAATAAAACATTACGACCAAGCAGAGTTTCTATAATAACACAAACAGTTCCCTACACTAGTAATTCTACAAACTAGACCATGTTTTTTCTGATTGTAAAATCATGGAATCATCGTAGAATCACTGAAGAAGTATTAAGTTCTGCGGCATTCCTGATAACGTTAACAGAAGCTACTCTGTGAAACAGAAAGAACATATTCTTCCTTGAAATGAGAAAAGGTATTTATCGCAGCCTCAAAGCTAGGATTATACCTACTATAATACTCAAATGAACACAGCAGTTCACTATAAAAAAAAAAAAAAAAAAAAAGAGCATGCATTCACTCTTAATTCTGGTTCCTGGAGCAGAGGAGTAACAAAGCCTTGCACTTTGTGGAAGGGTCAGAGGGAAAGGAGATCTCCATCTTCACACTAAGGTGCTTTCCATCACTCGGGCTTATGCTAATGAGGTGACCATGGGACACCCACTGTACAGAAGGGTGACAGCTCAAGGAGCCTGGTTCACACATTTCGCCATCCAGAGAGGTAGATTCCAATTGTATCAAAGGCCATAGTTGGAATGGAAGTGTCCCCTAGTAACACACAGTAGGAGGCAGCTTTTTAAAGCCATACCAATATATCCAGAAACCATAAAAGTCAATACACATGGACACATCAAAGTGAAAGTTTCCCAATAATACACCTTAGGAAGTCAGAAGGCGAACACCCCCAGTAAGAATTTTCTTTTTTCCTTCTCTCTCTCCCTCTCTCCTTCATTTTAGCATTCAAATTATATTCAAAAGGCTTGTCTCTCTATGTGGAAAATTTCTGTGATTTAGCAAGGATTTAGGACTGTGGTGGTTTGAATATGCTCAGCCCAGGGAGTGGCACTATAGAAGGTGTGGCCTTGTTGGAGTAGGTGTATCACTGTGGGTATGGGCTTTAAGACCCTCATCCTAGCTGCCCGGAAACCAGTCTTCTGCTAGCAGCCTTCAGATGAAGATGTAGAAGAAGATGTAGAACTCTCATTCTCCTACTTGGATGCTGCCATGCTTCTGCCTGGATGATCATAGACTGAACCTCTGAACCTGTAAGCCAGCCCCAATTAAATGTTCTTTTTAAGAGTTTCTTTGGTCATGGTGTCTGTTCACAGCAGTAAAACCCTAAGTGAGACAAGGACCCATTTAAAAATGGATGAAATAAAGGTGTGTGTGTGTGTGTGTGTGTGTGTGTGTGTGGTGTGTGTATGTGGTGTGTGTGTGTTAGACTGTTTAGAAACTTGTTTCTGCATACTGGCTTTTAAAATAAAATTATAGAAATTTGACAATGCCTATGAAAATTATAAATACATGCATCATCTGACCCAGTAACCCCTCTTCTGGGAACCTGGCATATTGAGGAATTGGAACTTAACGTGTGGAAGGACATTTATTTATACAAGGTTATTCACTGCAGTCCTGTTGACCGCATCACAATCCTGAAGGGCACACAAATGCCCAGTGATACAGACCATATCCAGTAAATCCAGCTACCCTGGCAGGCTGAAACACCATACTGCTCTGTAGGAAAAGCCACCAGTGATGATCTCAATAAATAAATATGGAAGTATCTCGCAGCTCTATTATTCCTTACCAAAAGAGTAGGGCAGGGAACATTGCACATAACAGGGCTATCATTTCTGCCTTTAGAGGGACCGGGAACAGACAGGCACGTGTGTTAGCGGGCGTTGTTAAATCACCTCTGGAAGGAAACGAGAGAGGCTAATACCAACGGTTACAGAGCGCGGAAAGTGGGCTCAGGAGACTTTTTACTACCCTCTTCCCTATTTATTCTCTTTCCTGAACGAACAATATATTCATTGCCTAGTTAAAAAACTGCATTTTAAAGACATCAAAAGCAATACAAACATCTGTTGTGGCCTGTCTATTTGGAAACTGTCATCAAATACACCTTGGGAAGTGCCTCACCCAGGTGCAACTGGGCCCCTGACCCTTTTGGAGCACCACATTTTCTTTTGGGTGGCAGCGAGCGCTTGGGAGAGAGCATACTGGGAATTCTGGATGTCCCCTATGGGGCAGCTATTTTTGAAACCTCTCAGGTGACAATGAAGCATTGGTGACAAAGGTAGGCTAATGGCACTTTACGCTTTACATACAGCATGGAGCCTTTTGATTTGGGTGTGTTTTCAGTTGCGTTATTCAAAGATACAATTTTAAGGTCATTTTCCAGCATCACTAAGAGGTTGGTATCCGAATGTGGACTCATGTGAATTTTCACGTGTGGGTACTAACCAGAACTGGCTATCTTGCCGTCTCTAAGCTAATGGAAGGGCTTACTCATGGAGAAAACTGCCTATCTCGCTGCCTTACAGGAGGACCCTAAACTAGCCCTCAACATAAGAAATAATGGCTCAGCCTGAATCCACGATTACATTTTTATAGGAATTCTGCAGGAAAAAAAAAAGAATGCCGTAATTTAATGTGCTGATGGCATGGTTGATTCAATTTTCTGCTTGCATAAATGCCTGCTAAATCCCTTATTATGAACGAGCACGGCCGGCCTCAGGTGAGAGACCTCCCGCTCTCATCACGGCAGCCACCAGAACTAATGATCCTGTAATAACTCAAAACCGATAGACCAGCAGACCAGCCTCACCCACCCCGCCGGATTCTGCAGGCGTGTGTTAACAGCCTTGGCAAGGAGAGGCAGAATTTATGGGCAATGAACAGGGATTAAAGGATTATCTAACGAGATAAAAAAGCAATGAGGGCCAAACTATTCCTAATAAGGTGGTAACAGCTCTCTGTCCTGACACTGGCAGCAATCTTAGCAAACATCCTGGAGAAGGGTGTCGTGGCTTATGTTATTATTGATGAAAGATAGGACGCTAATAAAAATTCAGCAAGTATAGAAAATGTCAGAGATGGTTTCCTACCATGTGTAATAAAGTCAGGCACATAAAAATAACATGTTGCCTATAAAGAGACTGTTGCGCCCGCCATTGAGACACTGAAGCCTAGAGGAAGGTCTGGGAGAGGCTGATGGTAGTAGCAGCATCTGTAAGAACAAACCCCTAAATTTCAACATCTGCAAAATTCAGATGTGAGCCTGAGCTCAGAGAGATGGCACCTGGAAACATACTCTCCTTTGGGTCCCTGCAAGCCTGTCCCTTCCACATTGTGCTTTGCAAAGTCAAAGACTCCAGAAGGAAAAAAAAAACGAAAATTGAAAATCAATTTCCAGAATATCTAAAGCCCTGGTTTATAGTTACAATGTCTATAAAACAGAGGGGGATTCTAGATGTTCTTTTCTAAAGTGCTAAAGTGGAAATGAAAATTCTTGTTATGAGACAAATAAACCAGGAATGAGCTGGGTCTGGGGCTGAGTCCAGTGAGGGGCATCGTGCCTGGGGACAGAAAGCACTACTCCTGACCCTGGCGACCTAGGCTTAGCTCTGCCCTCTGGGAAAGCTGCTCTCATCTAAGGGAAAGGACCTGTGCTTCTAGACCTCCATCTACAACTACAGATCCCCTCTGGGGAAGGCTCTAGGCACCTGCTGTCATCTGGGCAGCCGTGTCCCCACCCCCACCCCCACCCCTAGTAGTTCCCTGACACACTAGTCTGACATTGGTCTAATGTCCTCCATTTGGACACTAAAGACCAACCCTATACACCAGAGAGGACAAGTGGGGATTTCTCAAACAGACTTCTGATACTCTGTTTTTAAGTACTAGGGTTTTGTTTGTTTGTTTGTTTATTGTTTGGTTTCTTTCTTTCATAACTTAACAATGTCCATGGTACAGTTTATTTCTACTTAAAAAGACAATAGTTCATGGGAATAGGAGATCCCTATCTATAACTGTATCTATAGCTACACACACACACACACTCAATTTTTCTAAAATTGCTTTCCAGATTGGCTATTAAGTTGAAAAGATCATTGATTTTTTTTTTTTTAAATCCGGGGATCAAGGAGAATTCTCAGTGAAATAGGATGTGTTTACTATTAATTGTGTTATCTTTTACCTGGGGGCTGAGCACTAGCCATGTTTATTTCTGCTCCTAGCGGGGACACTGGTCGTGGTCACTCCTCCTCCTCAGCCTTGTGGTGGGGACACTGGTCATGGTCAAGGCTCTCACACTCATATGTGTGTGTGTGTGTGTGTGTGTCAAGGTCAGGTGTGATGTTCTCTGTCCCCCGGCAGGGTATATGTATATGTATATGTATATGTATATGTATATGTATATGTATATGTATGTGATGAGTGTATACATATACATGTACTTATATACACACACACACACATACATATATCCTGAAATTCACTACACTGAACTGGCTGGCCTCACACGCTACCTGCCTCTGCCTAAAAAGTACTGAAATGATGTGCTACCACGCCCAGTGAAATAGGTAGAGCATTTAAAAGTGCCACTCTTAGCTTGGTAACTCAAACAATTCCTCTACAGGCTCCAATAAAAAGATGACCCATCTCTCCATCGCCCTGGCCTCCCACAAGGCTGAGGAGGAGGAGTGACCATGACCAGTGTCCCCACCACAAGGCTGAGGAGGAGGAGTGACCATGACCAGTGTCCCCACTAGGAGCAGAAATAAACATGGCCGGTGCCCAGCCCTAAGGTAAAAGATAACACAATTAATAGTAAACACATCCTATTTCACTGAGAATTCTCCTTGATGCCCGGATTTAAAAAAAAAAAAAAAAAATCAATGATCTTTTCAACTTAATAGCCAATCTGGAAAGCAATTTTAGAAAAATAATTGGTTTCAGAAATGGAAAAGGCTCAGACACGAGTGCGTCTCCCCGTTACCATCTGTAGCTTTACAAGGCCCTTCCCAGGCCTCGTATAACATTTATAAGGAATAATTATACACCTAATGATTATTATACCAATTGTTTGCTCTAATCAATAGTTAAGGACAGAAACAGAGGAGGGAAATAATTAAACATTTAATATTGCTCCTTACAAATAAGAGGGAAATTGGAGGCCATGTAAGCATTGGATCTTGGCAGGAGTGAGAAACCTCCAAGTGACAGGACCCCAGGTGACAGGGTCCTCGGATGGGGACGGTGATTTTCCCTTTGCCAAGGGACTGATGTGATTCTGGAGCCAGAACTACAGCAACATTGACAACTTTGAGAGGGCTGTGGCCAGACAACAGGCCAGGGTTAGAACCCAGCCTGTCTCTGTCCAAACTCACGAACAGAGCAGTTTCCTCCACGGGGAGTGGTGGCTGTGTGGTGTGGTGTTGGTGTGGGCATGTGGTGGAGGCAACTGTGAAGGTGGCTGTGTGGTGTGGTGTTGGTGTGGGCATGTGGTGGAGGCATCTGTGAAGGTGGCGTCCTCAGGAATGGATTTCTGGTTTCTCTGTGGGAATGGTTTGCCTATCTACCGTGTTCCCTTTCCTCTTCCAGGTACTTGCCTGCCGTTGTGCCCTCCATTGAGAGGCAGCACACGTTGTGGCTGTCCATCCTGGCACTCCGAAATGACCAGTCATAGCCATTTTCCTTTCCTCACAAATTACCTAGCTGTAAATCAACAGAAAGCAGCAGACTTTGACACTCCTGAGCTCCCTCACAGAAGACATCTTTACGAAGAAAGCTAAGGAGCCTTGTCTGCCTGGAGATGCTCCTTAGGCATGAGGTCTAGGCTCAAATGAGTGTGTGGGATCCTACATTTGCTGCCTCCCTTTGAAGAACCACAATGGCATTAGTATATTAAAGGCCCACAGAAGCTGAAGGATAAAGACACCTAATCAATGTCTAACTAATATCCCACTCCTCTTTGCAACATCATTAGCACTTGTAACTATTAACACCTATTATGCAGATGGAGAGTGACTCTTCCGGTTTCCGTGATCTATTTGAACAATTAGCCACGCACGGGACACCTGTCCCATCCTCACAGCAAGCACCCCATCCCCACCCACACCCCACCTTTGCCACAGAGAATTCTAATTATTGAAAGGGAAGAAGTGGCCACAATCCAGGGCTTCACATGAAACAGATCGATATTTGAGTTTGCGTTGTCCACATATAATCGCCAGGTAACCTTAGAAACCTCCTATTTGCCTTTAATTGCATCATCTACAGAGTGGGCTCACAGGGCTATTTACAGTGACAGCCACACCGAGACCAGTGACAGGCCTGATGCCTGTTACTGCTGCCCTTCTCCCAACTCTCCTTGTGTTGAATGAAAGTTACCCTAAGACTGGCTCCACATTTGAAAGTCGACCGATTCCAGCTCCCCCGAAACAAGCAGTACTCGTTCTCTCAGCTCTCCTTTCAGGCTCCCAGTCCTCAGCTGTTCACAAATCTCTTAACTGTGTTCTTTGATTTTTTGGTAACCGAACTCTAAACTCAGTCCTGACTCTGTAAGGATACGGGGCTTCCAGGGGAGCTTCACACTTGAGGTCCGCCATCGCGACCATTCCCACCCACTACTCTAGACCTTATTCTGAAAACACAATCTGCCTGAAATTGTCCGAGCAGCCTTCTCTGACATCACACAGGGCATATGAAGGAATGGATGCCTAAAGGAATAACCCAAGGAGAAGCACAAAGTGGCAGAGTGGGTTGCTGACAACTTCAACTGCATTTACAGAAACCGTGCTACACAGGTCCTTGAGATGGGTCTTTAGGGCACCTAGCTCAGAAGCCCATTCATGCCACTGGACCCAATCCATGTGAATGGAGTTGCTGGGCAGCATTGCTTCAAGCCTTTGTCTTAAGCATAGCACTACAGTTGGAGGACCATGGCCCTGCAGTTAGGAGGGATCTAAAATTAAGCTCTCCCAACAGATAACCCATGAAAGTGCCTCATGAGTGCTAATCTTTTTTGTTTGTTTTGTTTTGTTTTGTTTTTGAGACAGGGTTTCTCTGTACAGCACTGGCTGTCCTGGAACTCACTCTGTAGACCAGGCTGTCCTCGAACTCCAAAATCAGCCTGCCTCTGCCTCCCAAGTGCTGGGAGTAAAGGCATGCACCATCACCGCTGCCATGGTAGCAAATCTTAGTTGTCAACTTGACTATGTCTACAATCAGCTAAAGCTGGAGCTGGGCACCTCTGAGAGGTCTTCTTTCCTCAGTCAGGTTAACTGAAGCAGGAAGAGACACCCTAAATCCAAGCCACAAAGAAGGAAACTCCACCCGTGTCCACTCTTGCTGGCAAGTTCATCCATCCAATTGCTAGGCTGGTATTAAATCCGGCTTCTTCAGGATTCCAATGAAGACTGAAGACCAGCAGCTCTCCAGGATCCTCCAGGACTCAGGGCCAGAGGAAGAATGCTGAGACATCAGTTTGAAGGACTGAACAACCACCAGATTCCCTGCCTGTCTGTCATCAGACAGCCATTGTCGGAGTACCTAGACCATATATAAGGCAGTCTAATGAATGTGCTCTGTGTGTGTGTGTGTGTGTGTGTGTGTGTGTTCAAAGTCATCTTATTAGTTCTGTTCCTCTAGAGAACCCTGACTGATCCAGAGTATCAACCAAATTAAAAGAAAAAAAAAAAAGAGGCACAGGTCAATAATAAGATTGAGCATGTTTGAGGATGTGGTAACTGGAAACAGACATGAAGGGACAGTAGATCAGGACCCGCATACACACATTCACTGCTCAGTCTGAGACCTACAGGAATCCCTTAGGGCAGTGGCTTTCAACCTTCCTAATGCTGTGATCCTTTAATACAGCTCTTCATGGGTGGTGACCCCCCCAACCATAAAATCACTTTCATTGCTACTTCATAACTGTAACCTTACTACTGTTGTAAATTGTAATATAAATACCCGATAGGCAGGATATCTGATAAGTGACCCCTGTGAGAAGAGTGTTTGACCACTACACTCCAAAGGGATTGCTACACAGGTTGAGCTTAAGGGCTCAGGCCCTGGGCAGGTTAATGACAGAAAGGGAAATTCAGACTCCCCCTTGGGTAAGGGACATCCATTAATGCAGAAGTTATCCCATGCTGACAGCAAAACTGATAAGAACTGGGGATTTTTTTTTTTTTTTTTTGGTTTATTCATGTACAACAATCAGAGAACAGACATATACTTAGCGCTCACCCAGACCTTCCCACCAGAGACTGAACACTGAACACTGAACAACAGTGGCTACTTTGCTAGTCAAAGAGCCTTTGTCCAAGTTGTTTTTCCCATTTTACACCTATGATTAGAAGGTTAGAGATTAACTGCCATGCATTTTTAATGTATTAAAATAAAATGTACTATTCTGATCTCATGACTAAACAAGGAAACACAGTTCATATTGCATTCCTTCCTCATCTCTCAAGATCGGCCACACCTTAATCTTTATCTATTTCCTGACGTCTTCTCTAGTTACTCTACGTGTATTTGTCAAATTCATTCATTGATTCGGCTTATCCCTATTCACTGAGTGTCTTTCTGTGGGAGATGCAAAGGTGCAAATGACAACTCTCTCGCCCTTAGCACTCACAGTCTAGAAGAAAACTGTTTATAAAACTACCTAAGAAGGGTGGGAACTCTCATCATGATCCTCACAGTGACAGGCTGGCCTACATCATGAACTAGATAATACGTGTCCAATGTTGAGATGCCCAGTGATAAATGACAAGCTCTTCAGTGATCTAGAGTGAGCATTTCACACTCAGTGCTAAATGCAGAGCCAGTCTCTGCTATTTCTCTGCTGTGCGACCTGGGCCCCTCTGACCCTTCCATTATGGGAATAAGAATAGTTCCAGTCCTATATGGTCATTTTGTAAACTCAAAGATGATTCGTGCAGAACATTCAGTGCAGACACTGAACGCAGGTAGCATTTGGGGAGTAAGCCTCTCTCTAGCAATCCTCTCACAAGCTTTGAGAAACACTTACAAGGATTAAGGACAGTTTTCAAAAGCCACTATTGCTTGTGGAACAGAGAATCCTAACCAGGCAAGGCTACCACATATTTTTTTTTCTTTTTTAGAAAAGGTGGTTGTTCTTTAAATAGATGTCAAAGATCATGGTGAAATCCGGACCCTTGAACCAGAGTGTTGCCAAGTGCTAACGGTACTGAAGCTCTTGTAAAGATGAACGTGACCTGTAACTCAGCAAACAAGAAACAGTAGGACGTGGGAATTGTCACAGGAGGTAAGAAAGTATCCATCTTCCTTCCACACTGTGCCTTGCAGACCCTCTCCATTCAGGCAAATAGCGTGCTTGGAAGTTAATGTAAGACAGGTAAGAAAAATATGTAAATAATGGAAACAGATAGGAACAGAGCTCACTGCACATCTCCTTTGATGTCAGGGCTACACTTCCAGCAATGTAGCCTACAGAAGTTTGTACCGAGGTATGACAGATTTAATCTCAGAATATTCAATCAACTTTTTTTTTAATAATAACAACTAAAAATCAGGGAAGAACTCAGCTGCAACTATGAGGAATGGATAAATAAGTAAATATATTTTGGGCCTAGAACTCACAGAATATTGTATATTAAAATAGCCTTTGCACAGGGCTCTGTAAGATGTGTGGCTTGAAAAAGCAAGTATGAATTAAAATGAAGGTAACTATGACTCTTTTTACATCAGATCCCAGAAGAGTGCCTGAGAGCCTGCAGACTGTGGGGCCCAAGAGAAGACTGGCTACCGAATAAGAGAAGTGAGAAGGTAAGGGACCCTTACAGATTTGGGTTTTTTTACCTTGTACATTATTTTTTTTTACTTAAAAACAAACAAACAAAAAGTATTGCATTTCCTGGCTGTCAATTCAAAAGCCAGAATGCCCCAACCAAATTATAATTAACATCAAACTAAAGAGGAAAAGGTTCAGAGGAAATAAAAACTGGGCTTTTCTGAAAACCTTGGCAGCCTTTTCCATCAAGGCAGGCAGTGCTTTGGGCAGACTGTTGTTAGGGATGAGCAAGAGGAATATCCTAACAATGTGCTGCACAACACAAGCTGTGGAGACCCAGGCCTCCAGGTCACCCTAACCCAGGGGTCCACAACCTGTGTCCCAGGGCCAAATCTGATCCTGTTTGGTACAACCCGTTAGCTAAGACTATTTCTTTGTACTTTAAAATATTTGGAAAGTTTAACATTATTTCATAACCTAAAAAAAAAAAATTAAGAAGCTCAAGTTTAGTTTGCACAAATGAACTTGGGCTGGACGGCAGCCACACGCCTCATTTGCATAGGACGAAATCGACATTTGCCTGTAAGGCAGAAATCAGTTATTGTAAGAGATTATATGGACCCCAAAGTCTAAAATATCTATATTTGACCGTTCAGGGGGAAAAAAGGTTTTGTTGAATTAGTTGAGCCTTGGCTTTCTTTTCTAGAAGGCAGGTGCAGTAAAAGCCCCAGTCCACGGAGAAGCTGTGCAGACAGAACGCCTTAGCTAGAGGAAAGCATGCCAAGCCGCCCATTTCTGATGCTTTTTACCTATAGTCATCATTCCGATTAATCTCCATTTGTTAAGCCTTCTCAGATGATAGCCAAGTCTGTTTATAAGGCCTGGATCTGTCTTTCCATGTGGTCACAGAGGCTGCCTGAGTCCCTTAGTACAACCTTGCTGGTGGCTCCCTCAGCTCCACACTCCCTTCCAGCAATACCAGCTCACCCTGCCAGCAGCATGTCAGGCGGGGTCTTTCTAAGAGGTCTTCAGAAGAACATGAAGACCTACCCGTGACCTTGGAAGAGCATATAGACCACCTAATAACCTTAGGAGAACATGGAGAATACCTGAGACTGTCAGGAAGGGGCTGTGTGAAGAGCCGACAGGAGAAACAACGTGGTCTGCAGAACACAGGATTGATCAATAGCAATGCTGACCTATCCTTTAGGCGCAGAAACACCGCCAGCACCCAGGTCGATCCCTTGGCTAAGTATATAAAACATTCACGTACAGTAGCTTCTCCTTGTCCTGTCCCACGATTCTGCAGGTGAGGCACCGCCTCCCTACTATACTGCCCAGGAATCGTAGGCCACAGTTAAGTCCCAGTGACAGCCCAGAATCAGCTGATGCAGCAAGTGCCCCATCCTCTTTCCATGTCGTCAGTAGTTCTCAAATGTAAGTGAACACCAGCAAGCCCAAGGGACCGTCCGCACAGATTGTTCACCACTCTCCTACGGCCTCTGATCCAGCAGCTCTGAGGAAGGCCAGAGAACAAATGTCCATCAATATCTCCAGAGACACTGATGCTCCTGTCCGGGGCACTTTGTAAACCTGCACTTATACTCCTGAGCCACTGGACGGGAAAGAATCTTCCCCCACTGATTACCTTATGTACTCCCTACTCCCGGCTCACATCCAGCACAAACTCGTCCGCACAGCAGGATGCAGCATATTTGAAAAGAGAGAAGACCCACTTGTCTTGACAGAGTTGATTACAAGATCAAGAGGGCCTCAGCATCCTGATCCTGATTGGCCAATAACTACCTGGGAGTTTAGGAGCCAGTCACTTCTATCTGGCCTTATATCCAGCAGTGAAGTAATAGTCTCAAACTGTTGGGTTGCAAACCTTCACCACAAATGTGCCTGTGTCCCCCAACAGCCTCCCTTCCCTGGGTACTCGTTGCAGACCCAGGCAGCTGCTAGAAGGGTCCTCTCATAATGAATGGGCCACTGGGAACTTCCTGGTTGAGACTTAATTAAGCAGAAGACAGAGGAACGATGTCCCCAATGGGCTTTTAGATGCTTGTATGACACAAGGCTTCTAGTAAGAAAGCTAGCAAAGCATTAAACAGAAGATACTGGGAATGAATCCAGGCCATACCGCCACTCCCAAAAGAAGGCTCTGCTGCTCTGGCTGCACTGACTCAGAGGGAGGCCTCCCTCCCCTGAATCTCTTGAGCACTGCTTTTCTCTCTTGCTTATCATGTTTCCAAGCACCCAACCAGAGTGTCTCATCTCTGACTCCAGTTTCTGGTTAGGAAGAAGGTAATGCTTAACTCACTTTCCCACTGTGTCCACAGGACATGGAAGCGGTTGAAGCAAATAGCAAAGGGTCTTTAAAGCATGATATAGTGGGTTCACAACCTAGTGTGACAAAAAAAATTGTGCTTGGTATAAATGTGATTTAATAGGGTATCAAAGGAGATTGTCCTGATCAGGTTGAGGGCAGTACAATGGTTTCCTCCGGTAAATGACAAACACATTGAGACCTCAAGGATGAATTGGGCAGGATGTGAGCCAGGGCCAGGGGTTTGCTAAGCTGTGGTATCAGACTGTGTAAATACCAGGGTAAGCTACACATGAATTGTATTATACAATAAGGTCTTAAAGGAACAGACAAGAGCCAATACGGGAGATCTATAATCTGCTTGCTTCATTACGAGTCTCCAGTGTTTACTATCTAGACCAGGACAATTTCTCCATTTAGTATATTTGATAAATTAAATATATTTAAGAAGCTATGGAATCCAGAAAAAAAATGAACCCAAAGGAAAAAGTAGATGACACAGTCATAAGAACACATACGCAGCAGCCAGCAGGATTACTCGTGTTTTAGAAACTGCCTTAAATTTTTTTAAAAATGAATGCATAGGTACCTACATTTGTGAACATGCACCATATGCATGCAGGTGCCTGAAGAGATCAACAAAGTTACTGGCCATGGAGGTGGTTGGGAGCCTCCTACCACAGGTGCTAAAAACTGAAGCTGGATCCTCTGCAAGGGCAATACGTGCTTTTAACAGATATGCATCTCTCCAGCCCAGTGAGAATAGTCTAGAGACATTCCTACAGAGCCACTAACCAGACAGCTGCCATCTTCTCCTAGCTGCCCTATATCAGAGCCTGACTGTCCCTCGAGGCAGACGCTGTCCCTTGGTCCTTCCCAGGGTATCTCAGGTCAATGTTGACCAGATGCAATCACCAGAGCAACTAACTCTCCAAATACATGGCATTCCTTTCTGTCTGGTGGTCTTCCCTATGTGGTGGTCCTCCCTATGTGGCAGTCCTCCCTATGTGGTGGTCCTCCCTATGTGGTGATCCTCTGTACATGATGATCCTCCCGATCTGACAGTTAGACTGTATTCCCTATGGTGCCTGAGAGAGCAAGATGTAAGTCACATTTAATCCCAGCATGCACTTCACTTTTCTCCATCAGTAAGAGCTAAGACACCTGAAAGAAGTGAAGTTTCTGTTGAGGCTGCAGCATGGGAATGCATGGAAGTGACTTTACCCTTCAGAGTAGGACAAGGGCCCACTATAGGGCCTGGGTTTTCCTTGCGGTTAGGGACCAGGCTCATCTGGTCCCCCTGGCACTCAGACGGTACTCTTTGAAGATGATAGCTCCCTAAGTTCCTTCTCTAGTCGCACCTTTTACCCAAAGCATATGAACACCAGGCAAACACATGTCCTTTTTGACAGAATACATCAATGCAGTCACATGAATTCTATAAGAAATAGAACAATATTTGGGGCTTTGCAGCTGTTCTGAGGACTCTAGAAAGAAAGGCTATGGCTTTGCTAAATGGCTATGGTTATGCCGTTTACTCTCCTGCAGTTCTTACCAAGAACAGACGCATTTGAAGGAGTGAGTGCAGGTTAGCGCTGCCTTTGAGACTGAAGCCCTAAACTTGATCAGAGTTACCCATCTATTTTTCTTCAACAGTTCTCTGAGTCTCCAATGGATGCTTATTTGATTGGGCCCTTCTGTCCCACTTGGTAGTCAGTCTTCAAAGCTATTAGGAGAAGACTTGGTAAGCCAAATATGCCTCAAATGCAGAAGTGGAGCCCTAGAGAAACACTCCATAAAATACAGCCTCCCCTCCCAACAGCCTTCCTCTCATAGGTCAGAAATGACACCAGCGGTTGCCCTGGCCCTACCCAGTATTCAGTCTACTGGTGGTAGAGGGCTCAAGGTGTGAAACCATCATACTTGAACTAAGCTCAAATCCATCCTTTTACAACTCCTGCCTGCCAGACCCAGTTACCCTTGAAAGCTGCTCATTCTTACTGCTATGGTAAAATATCCTGATAAGCGATGACTTCAGGGAGAAAGAGGTTGTTTGGCTTATGATTCCAAGTTACGCTGTGTCCTAATTACAGTTTCCATTGCTGAGAAGAGGTACCATGACCAAGGCAACTCTTATAAGGGACATTTAATTGGGGCTGGCTTACAGGTTCAGAGGTTCAGTCCATTATCATCATGGCAGGAAGTATGGCAGTGTCCAGGCAGACATGGCAATAGAGAAGGAGCTGAGAGTTCTGCATCTTGATCCGGATGCAGCCAGGAGAAGATTGTCTCTTCTGTGCTGGGTGGAGCTTGAGCACTAGGAGCGTTCAAAACCTGCCTCCACAGTGACACACTTCCTCCAACAAGACACACCTACTCCAACAAAGCTGTACTTCCTAATTGTGTCATTTCCCATGGGCCATGTTTAAACTACCACATGCTACATCATTAAGAGAGAGTCAAGGCATCATGCCATCCTATCCTTACTTGCTCCTACTCAGCTCAGTTTCTTAACTCTTATTCATTTTGAGACCTCTTGTCTAGGGAATGGCACCACCCACAATGGGCTAGATTTCCCTACATCAATTAACAATCAAGGCAATCTGCCATAGACATACCCATGAGCCACCCTGATGTAAATAACTTCTCACAAAGCCTCTCTTCAAGGTAGTTCAAAGTTGGGTCAACGTGACAGTTTAACTAGCACAGAAGCCAACCCTGGTGACCCTGCACCTGCCCAAGTCCGGCTGTTGTGTCTGCAGAGCGGAAACCATGCTGTGTGTGCGACATGCCCGAAGCTGAGGCTTACCCACCTTTCTGTGTTCCAGCACCCACCCCTGCTTCACCAACTGTACATAAAATGAAACCAATTAAGCGTGGAGAAACCTGGCTGAGCTATGAGAACAAGATGACAGAGGTTTGCCCATAATCTGACAATATAATTTTATCATTCCCAAGTGTGAATTTCTCCTCCTGCCTAATCACAGACAGGAAAAAAATGACTCAGGATCAACCTCACTAAAGGCAAAAATCATAATTATTAGCATAGTTCTGCCAACACTTGCATGGTTTATATCCAAATATCATATTTTCCCCATGGGCATTTTTTGCATAAATAATCTGTCTTAACTGAATCACCAAGAAAAGGAGTAAGCATTCTGTTAGGTTGTAGTGAATTTTTTGTGTTCGTTTTTATTTTAAAGCGATCTACAATAATATTCCTATACTTAATGTACCTTCTCAACATGCCCAAATTCCTCACAAGGAATTCTTTCAATGGTTAATTTTTATTCATGAACTTCCTGCTACCCTCTGAACACGGCCACCATGCTAACAGTCCCATGGATGGCTGAGAACTTTATTTCACGGCCAAGCAGGAATTTGATGATGTCCTTAAATAAAGCATAGGTTTTATCAAGGTCTTAGTATCTGTATAGGTACTAAATATGCACTTATTTATAAAATGAGAGTATGAATGCGTGTTTATACTTTTGTATATGTGTGTGTGCTTGTGTGCATGTATGCACATGTGTGTACATAGGTACAGGCATATGCCTGGGAATGTATATGTGTGCATGTATGTGTGTACCTGTATGTTTACACATATGCATGCGTTCACATGTGCAAGGGAAGTATAAACAAAATGCACACGTTACTCTGCTAATGCAGATGACACCATGTAGCTGCCTGGGCATCTAAGCTCTATGAAGGAGAATCTCTTCATCTGCCGTTCCCCTACGGTGTGACCAACCTCCTGCCTCGGCATGCAGGAAGGTGACCGTGTACTGAGGAACCAGATTCCAATTGTCTGGACATCTCAATAAAGGTGTCTGCCACTTGGCTGAAGACGGAAGATCTATTTGCTTCCATTAATTGGCAGCGGAGATCATTCAGGGCCTTGTTCCTGCCTGGAAGAGCCCAGCACTCTTTGTTCCCGGTGCTAAACACTTACCAGAATCAACCCCCTCGGAGCAATCCGACGGAGGCGCGGGCCTTCTATTCTTTTCCATCTCCGCAATTTTAACCGTGCGTCAAGCCAGACCTTTAGGAGGCTGTGTACTCAGTACTGCTGGGTTAATTATAGACCCAGAAGCATTGGGGCACAGACAGTTCCTGATAACATCTCTGTCACTGTCAGATACTAGCATGAACAACTCTCCCTCCTGAGCCCGCTTCCAAAAATCACAGGGGGTCATCTATTGTTTTTTTTAAGCAGATACTTATGTATGGTTGCATGTTACCTTTCAGTGAATGAAACAGAGGAAGTAAATTAATAGAGACATGTCAGGCTTTCTAGCATTTGGTTCCAGAGCTAAAAAGAACATTTTAATCAGGTATGGTGAGGGGGCTGCAGGAGAGAAGCCCAGGGGGCTAGGAGAATGAATGGAAATACGCAGCCTCCGGAGGAGGGAGGTGGGGGGAACCTTCTAGAGAGTACCAGAGACCCGGGAGGTAAGAGACTCTCAGGACTCAATGGGAGTGACCTTAGCCAAAATGCCCAACAGTAGGGAGAGGGAACTTGAACAAGTCCACCCCCAGTAGACAGACAGGGCCTCAAGTGGAGGGACAGGGTTACCAACCCACAGTCAATATTTCTGACCCAGAATCATTTCTGTCTAAAAAGACCTGCAGGGACAAGGTATGGAGAAGAGCCTGAAGGAAAGGAGGTCTAATGACCACTCCAACTTGGGATCCATCTCACGGGGTGGAGGGAGGATCCATCTCATGGGGTGGGGGGAGGATCCATCTCACGGGGTAGGGGGAG
>NW_022196913.1:62370792-62406890 GCF_008632895.1 Mastomys coucha
ATCTATCTCACGGGGTGGGGGGAGGATACATCTCACAGGGTAGGGGGAGGATCCATCTCATGGGGTGGAGGGAGGATCCATCTCACGGGGTGGGGGGAGGATCCATCTCACGGGGTGGGGGAGGCACCAAAGCCTGACCCGAACACTAATGCTATGATCGGCTTACAGATGGGAGCCTGTCATGGCTGTCCTCACAGATGCCCTACCAGCAGCTGGCCGAGACAGATGCAGACACCTACACCCAACAACTGGACCGAAGTCGGGGACTCCTGTGGCTGAATTAGGGGATGGATTGAAGAAGCTGTAAAGGGAGGGTGACCCCATAGGAAGACCAGCTGTCTCAACTCACCCAGACCCCAGGGAGTTCCCAGAGACTGAGCTACCAACCAAGCAGCATATGTGGGCTGGTCCAAGGGCCCTGGCACATATATAACAAAGGACTGCCTGGTCTGGCCTCAGTGGGAGAAGGTGCACCTAATCCTCAAGAGACTTGGGGCCTCAGGGAGAGGGGCCTGGTGTGTGTGGGGGGGGAGCATCCTCTTAGAGGAAAGGGGGGAAGAAGGAATGGATGAGGAACTGTGGGAAGATGTGGGCAACTACTGGAATGTAAATTAAAAAAAAAAAAAAGAACGTTTTAAGTAGGTGTCTGCAGGAAAATGGAACATTCCCTGACACAGGTGCAGAGAGGAGGTGGCGAACACATTCATCACCAAGTCTTAGAGGTAGGGAGGTGGGAGGCGGACAGGGCTGGAGCGGAATGCAATGAGAGACAGTGGAGAATGCAGGTTCCCAAAGACACCACAGTCAAATATGATGGTGACTTTAAATCGGCAAGTTGATGCAAATCCAGAATCAGCTAAAGAAGAGGCCCAAGGAGGTTTGTCTAGATGAGGTTTGCCTGTGGGCATGTGTGTGAGGGGTAGCCTTCACTGCTTTACCTGATGGAGCCAGGCAGCCTGCCAGTGGGCAGCACCCTTCCCTGGTGTGGGGCTGTAGACTGTCTACGGGTAGAGAAAGCTAGCCCAGCCTTCAGCACAAATGCATTCATTTCTCTTTGCTCTTGAGTGGAGACATGATGCGACCAGCTGTTTCAGCTCCCCACCTTGACTTCCCCAAAATGAGGATCTATAGAACCTGGGACTGTAAACTCAAACCCAGTTCTCCCTTAAGCTGGTTTTTGTCAGGATATTTTTATAACAGCAACAGAAATGTAACTAAAGCAATTTTTTTTTACCTAACTGGAGTCTTTCTATCTTAACAAAGGCTTCCGCTGACATTCTCAGCCTGCTCTGAAGTGAAGAGAAGCCGCTGGGGCAATGGCACATGGCTCCACCTGGCCAGGCACAGACCAGCCCTTTGATGCCCAGGTAGCCCAAATCCCCAGTCCCTCCACCAGTGTTTGCCAGCTCAAGCTGGCTCTGCCTAATGCTTGGGGGTACTAGGGCTTCTCAGTCCCAACTACACCATGTTCTTGTTGTTTTTGTTGTATGTATTAGAGAGACAGACAGAGAAAGTGTGTGTGTGTATGTGTGTGTGTGTGCGCGCGCACATGTGTTTTAAACAACTCATCCCTAGATCTCTAGGAGATACAAAAGGCCATATCAAACTAGCAGTCTCAGCCCTCCACTGCCCAGGCTTCAGGCTTTTAATCTTGTTTTGAGTTCCTTTGTGCCTCTGCTCTCTGAGCACAGTTAACTCTCCAACTTAGCCAAGTACTATGTCCATCTCTTGGAGACCCAGATGTTCCAGGTTAGAGAGAATCCCAAAGGACCTAATGACACATACACATGCCATACACACACACACCACACAAAAGCACATACACACACTCACATATACACACACCACACACATACACACACATGCCATACACACATACACACCACACATAAGCACACACACACTCACATACACATACACCACACACAAAAGCACATACACACACTCACATACATACACACTACACACACACACACACACACACACACACACCCCTAAACCAAGAAGGCAAAGTCTAACCCAAAGCTACTGGCTCCCAGTAGGACAGCAGGTGCAAGCAGCCCAGAGACACAATGACCTTATCTAGTGTTGTTTCCTTTGCTGTTGTTTTGTCTATTTTGATGCAGAGGTTTATGTTATAACCCAGGCTAGCCTAGAACTCACTGTGTAACCTAGGCTGGCCTCAGTTTTGTGAAAATCCTCTTCCTTCTCAAATACCGTAAAGCCAGTACAGCTAGCTGGCTCTCTAATATTATCTCAACCACCCATGTTGCCAGCAGTGGAGACGGAAGCTTCCCACATAGACACAAACACCTTCCTTTCTCGATACGCCTGATCATCCCAGCAGCCTGCCAGCCCTTGGGACAGGCTATCAGGGACCCGACTTCCCACACGTGGCACCGGGTCTACCTGCCTGTTCAGTCACCTGCTCGAGGTGCAGGAGAGCTCAGAGATGAGCAGGTAAGAGACAAAACCTTCAGGGCCAGCAGCAGAGTATATTGGCCTCGTGTCTCTTTAAGAGCAGCATTTCTAAGAGGAGTGTCCTGCCTGTGATGGACTGAAGGCTTGTGTTCCCTGAAAGCTCAGATGTTGATGTCTTAAGGTCCAGTGTGAGAGTCCCAGTGGTGAGGATTCTGGGAGATAGAATAAGATTCGGATGGTGTCCAATGGCGCGGAGTCCTTATGAGTTCCCAGGAGATACCCTGGCTCTGGCTTCCCTGAAAAGACTGGAGGAGAAGTTAGCCATGGTTAACTGAAAAAAGGCCCTCACCAGACCCCTTCCCCCTTCCTCATGCTGCCACGTTGAGCTCAGGCTGTGGCTTCCAGAAGGAGGAGGAACAAGGGTGAGTTGCTTATGAGTGACTCACTCTGATGCACTCGTTTGTAGTAGCCCTGAGTCCCTCACACTGGTGACTCTACTCATGGTCATGGCGATTGGCCGTGATCAGGAAACACTTCTCCTTGCTGTCTCCTTCCACTGTAGCCCTCCTCCAAATGCATGCCCGTCTTTAGGAAGGCATGAAGCACTTCCTCTACGATCTTCTCCCAGACATCACCCAGGAGAGACTAATGACCTCTGACCTGAGCTCCCCTGATCCTAAAAGCTTCTTAGGGGTACCTTCCGGCACCCTCCAGCTGACCATATTTACTGGGTGTCCGTCTGGAGAGCAAACTTCAGTGGGAGCCGCACCCACAAGCTTGACTTGATGACTGACAGGCCAGCTAGCTCTCCCTCAAGTACACAGATCCTCCCACCACTGAGGCTCCGGAAGGAAACAGTAATAGCACATCCTATGACAGAACTCTCTCTGACCCTGGCTGTATTCTTTAGAGTGAGGTTGAATCAATTTAGTAGCTTCTACATGTCATAGATATAATAAACCCCATAAGCTCTGGAGAGACAAGGAACCCAAGGCCCAAGAAGTCAGTGCCTGTCCTATTGCACAGGGCTACAGACGGGCAGAGTTAGGAATGGAGGCCTGTCTCCAGTGCTGCAGAGCCAGAGACTTCCCCACAGATGCTATTGGCTCCTGTACACGCAGTGACTACATAAAAGGAACATTACTCAGTCTCCATTAATCATATGCAACCTAATTCAGATGAGGGTACTAACAAGCAAAATGTTTCAATTTCAGGCACAGCGTATAGTCCAGCATTCTCTTAGGCAGCCATCTCCCTTCTGTGCAAATGAAGCAAACCACGAATCTACCCTACACTCTCCTAGAAGGAAGGTAAGCCAGCAATATGGATGGACTTTTAAATTCAGCTGACATATTTCACTCTGTTGAGAATTCATCTAAGCCAAAGCTGGCTCACTGCGGCTCAACAAACACACCGTAATTAATCCAGAGGCCACTGGCCCACATGCGAGGTGGAATCGTACGCAGCACATCCCTCTTGAATAAAAACTAATATCAAATAAGTTTGAGGGGAGTCATCAGCATGGCTTTAGAATGGACAGGACGGTCCGAGGAGGCTCTTCTGTGGAGACAGTAAGTGACACTAAGTGACAGTGCCTGTGACCACGAAGTGAGTTTTTACTTCTCTCATGACTCCATTATCCTTTCCCCATTTGGAGGTAAGATATCAAAGAAGCCAGAGGGTCCGAGAGCATACCATGCACGTTTCATCCCAGCACTGGGGGAGGATGGGGACCCTGCAATACACCTAGCAAATGAGACTGGAAGGGACACAGGTTCATTAGGAACACTCCACACCCAGCCAGCCCCGGGGCCCTTGCGAGCATTAACAGTCACTTTCACAAATGCCTGTGTAGATGGAATCACTTATTAGTGCCTCTCTACAGATGAGGAAGTAAAGGGTGTATCAAAGGGGCCACTGAGTAATGGCACAGCCAAGATCTAACCAGGAACCCTTCACCCACTCCCTGTCCTCCACACCCCTGTGCAAGGTCCCGTAGGCCTCTGAGGTAAGAAACCAGCCCCTGCTTGGGCCTTTCCTTCTGCTTACACTAAGTGCCTCCCCGCCTCCCTGGTAGTTAAAAGGCCCGTTTAATTCTACGGGTTTTATTGAAGTTATATTCATACCTCATTGGTTAGCCTGTAGCTTTAAAAGGAAGAGCATTATGTTTTGAGTGTTTCATTTTTCTCTCCTCTATGAGAAAACAAATACAGAAGGATGCTCTCGGAACTCAACGCTCATGATAGCAAGGGTCTGAGACGCCTTTATAGCGGTGACAGGCAACCTCGAGTAAAGGGAGGCCATGGGATTTGCCAAAGCCAGCCATCTTAATGCTGGCATTGTTGCGTTTGTCTTGGTTGGGGTTACTATCTCTGTGGTTAAGTATCATGATGATAAATAAGTTGGGGAGGAAAGGTTTATGTCAGCTTAGAGTCCCACTATGGTCCATCACCCAGAGCAGAAACTCTAACATGGCAGGAACCCGGAGGCAAGAGCCGATGCCGACGTCATGGAGAAGTGCCGAGTACTGGCTTGCTCCTTAGCTTACCCAGACTGCTCTTACACAATCCATGACCGCCAGCCCACCACCATGGGTTAGGTCCTCTCACATCAATCATTAATTAAGAACATACACCACAGGCTGGCCCACAGGCCAATCTGGTGAGAACGTTTTCCATGGAGATTCCCGCTCCCAAAATGACTCCAGCTTGTGTCGAGTTGACATAAAATTAGCCGGTATGGCATCCCACCACGGCTCCCCTCTGGGAGGCGCCACTACCTGCAGGCCTAAAGGCCGGACAGGAAAGTCAGTGTGTACCTGCTGGGAAGGTTAAGAAAAAGTACCCCAAAAACAAAAACGAGAGAGAGAGAGAGAGAGAGAGAGAGAGAGAAAGAGAGAGAGAGAATGAAGTCATCTTCTGTGGGAGTCAGAGTGAACAGTAGCACCTGCAGGAACTCTACATTGTAACAGAACCACGAAATCTTCAGCTACAAAAACAAAATTATCAGATACTATGCTGAGCCCTGTGCTGAGTGCCGGGAGCCAGTTAAAGACAAAGACACTGATTTCTACTGTGAAACACATAGTTTAATGGAACACCTTGTGCACATGCGCAGATGACATGGAAAGGAAAGCTGTCACCTTTAGAAAAATGAAAATGGGAGACAGGACCAAGAGAGGTTCCCGTGGGATTTCAATATTACACATCTGATGTTTTATTTCAGGCAGGGGAAATGGGCAGAGTCAGAGTAAAGACCAAACATTTAACCTGATCCAATTTCAAAGCCATGAGATGGAGTTAAACCCAAGAACACCAATATTTGAATTAATAATGTTCTCTTCCCTGCCAGAATCAAGTTGCAACATTTAAAAATCAATACTCCAATTTTTTAAAAAATGATAGCTATTTCATTGTCAGAGTTAAGACATACAAGAAACGAGGAGGGAAGAATTAATTTCATTGGAGTGAGGTAGGGTGCAGGAGAACCAGAAGTGTTGGGTTAGGGGAAACATTTTCCTGAAGTTGTATGGCAAAAGGGAAATGACTGTTTTGGAAATGTGAGGAAGCTGGGGAAAACTAGTGTGTTGCTCCCCACAAACGTGGCCAAGCTGCCTCTGAAATACAGCAGTTCCCAGGCTCAGGGAAGCTGAATGAAGCCCTAAGAATTGGTCTTCAAGGCTGAATGAATGCAGATCAGAGGCTCTGTAGAGGGGGAGGTTAAATTCCACACCAAGAAAAAAGCCACAGACTCCGCATCTCTGTCTGGTTGTGTGTGTAAATTTCCAGATTCATCTAGATGGAAAAGTCCCAAACAATTCCATAAGTGAACCCTCTTGTCCACTCTCCTCTCTGAGCTCAGCAACAGGGCACGGTGTGGCACCCACTGGCCTCTGGGACCCAAAGGGCAGCTGGAGAATGGGAAGACCCCTCCCCTCTTAGTTGTAAAACTTTCCTGTGAATGTTCTGTGCTTTTGGTCAACATCTGAGCTTACTGGAAAGTTAGCATAACAGGTTACCTCAGTGCCAGGGTTTTCTTCTCTCGTGCCATGAGTCACCAGTATATGAACTGGGGTTCCTGACTCCCTGGCCTTTTTAAAATCTAAAGATAGATTCATGGACGTTTCTATTGTTCTATTGTCATCTGAGTCCACTGATGGCCAGCCCCTGCTGGCCTGCTAGACAAGATGATGCCCACTCTCTGCCCAAGAAGCATCACCCTGAAAGCCAAGACTGTGTGCTGTCCCCGACACATCTGGGTGCTGTCCCCAATACATCTGTGTGCTGTCCCTTATACATTTGTGTCTTTCTCTATAAAGAAGTCCACTTGTCTCTAACAGGTCCCATGCTGAGTCTCTGAGACCTAACGCTGTTTGCCCATCAGTTGGGACTTCATATAAGCATCAACTGGCAGGCTCATTCCTGAGTGGACCACAGCTATATGAGAGATCTAAGCCCATCTGTGCTCCATCACGCTGAGACATATTCGCATCATCAGAATTGCATTCTAAACATGCTAAAGTGAGCATGCCTTTACAGAAGCACACACAGACACACAATTTCCCACACTCCCATGCAACAACACCTCCCCAGATATCCCATAAACAATGCTGCAAACAGGCTTCCCTGTTCTTTTTCTAAAAGGAAGATTGGGAAGCTTCAAAGTAACTCATTAGAATTTGCTACATGGCTTGTTAATCCCCAACTCTGAACCCCCAAAAGCTATATTTTATTTCCTTAATGCTAGTATTGTAGTTCCACAAATTCTATCTTTCTCCTTTGGACACAATCTGCCCCCTTCCCCTTAATGGTGGGAATGGCTGGAGGTGATGGAGAACTCCGGAGATGGGTGAGCGAGACAAGAGCAGACTTCTTGGGAGGCAGGCTTCATTGAGCAGCTTGTTTAATTGGTGGCGGTAGGGGGAGGGGTGAAGAGGGAACAAAGGCTATTTAAACCTTTGGGGGTGAGCAGGGCCTATGGGGTGAGTGTACATCATTGGTCCAGGGCCAGGGTGCTGGGGATGCCTCATTGGCATAAGGAGGAACTCCAAGTGCTCCTGGACATGACCTTATAAGAAGAAAGGAAATTAAACCTGGCCATATGATCTCCTGTGATAGGGCAAAGGTCTGGGCACATGTCTACATGTGCCAGGACATGGAGACCCAGGGCAGGGGCTGGCGGGTAGGGGGAGGCAATCCTACTCCTTCTGATCTCAGGACAAGATTTCTGGGGTTTGGACAAACCTCAACCCCACTCATGCTCCAGGCCTGTTCCCACAAAGCTCCACGGCTCCCTGACCGCACAGTGGATGACTGATCTCACAGAGTCCGTTCCCTCAGCACTAGAAGTGATTAATATTAGCAAGACTAACTATGCAGCAACAGAGAGCCTGAGCTACAACCAAAGGTATAGACTGTGTGAGGCCGAGCCGAAGCTGAGAAAAGTTGCAATACTGATGATGGAGCCATGCCATTCATGTAAACAAGTACCAACTTATGAGTGTCTCCATGAGCCAGATGGCATCCCTGTTGCTACCCATGGCATGTCCCTATCAGTGACATCCACACTCCATACCTGTGAAACTAGGCATGTCCCATAAGAGAGACCCTCCTTGGTTCTCTCCCTATGACCAATATTAGACATTTGACAGATTTTCTGAACTCTGAGCAGGGTATTCAACAAGTTCTTTCTGTGCCAAGTAAATGTTTCCTTGATACAAATGTGCGTTTGATCTCCTCTTCCCCTTTTTCTGTCTGCCACCCCCACTGTGTATGTGTGTGTATGTGTGTGTGTGTGTGTGTGTGTGTGTGTGTGTGTGCGCGCATGAGTGTCATAAGGCATGTGCCACAGTGGGCACGTGTAGGTCAGAGGGCAGTCTCCATGTTTGTCTTTGCATCCTGTGTGCCCCAGACTAGCCAGCCCATGAGCTTCTGAGGACTCTCCTGTCCCCACCTCCCATCAGCTTCAGGAGCCCAGGGACTGCACGCTTGCTTCTGAGCCTGTGGGTACTAAGGATCCAGACCCACATGGTGAGGGCTACATCAATGGCTACAACCCCAGCCGTGTCGCTAGTCCTCTGGCAGATCAGGCAAGTATGGGCCCAGTCCACCACAGGTGGTCCTGAGTTGTACAAAAAAGAGATGGCTGAGCAGGCCAGGGGGATCCAGCCTATGAGCAGTGTTCTCCCATGGTCTTTGCTTCAGTTCCCGCGTCTGGGTTCCTGCTTGAGTTCCTGGCCTGACTTTCCTTCATGATGGACTGTAACCTGTAAGCCAAATAAACCCTGTCCTCCTCAAGTTGTTTTTGGCTGTGGTGTTTATCACAGCGGCAGAAAGCGCACTGGGGCTGAATGGAAATGGCTCGCGCTTCTGACAGTTTCCGTGGAGTTCCGTAACTCTCCTACTTTCCAGAAGATGAAATGCCCCGTGTGGTCAGTGCCTGTGGTTTTTATTTCACTGCATGGTGTCAGTGCCCCCAGTAACCCTTTCTGCTGAGCAGCACACAGGTAACTGCTATTTTAAGGGATGGCTACCCTCAATTTACCACCCTCATAGCCAAAGCAGCCACAGAGAGCTACCAGGCAGGACTCTCACCTGTACCCCTGAGCATCACGAGGTATGGGGAGGGGACTCATCTCAGCAGACCTAAGTTCCCAAGCATGCACAGCTGCTCAGAGCTCTGTTCAGAACAGTGGCCAAATCCTTGTCTGGAGTTTTTGCCTAAGCTTTAATGCTGTGCTTCCCTTGGGACTCAAAGTCCCGTGTGGCCATCAGAGCAAGGAGAGTTCTCATTTATCCATCCAGGAATCATAGGCCCTTGTCTTTGTATATTCTCTTCTCTCTCGTGTGCATTAACAAAGCAGATGTGCCTTCCTTCTGTGGAATTTCCATGTCTGAAAGCCCTGGGAGGGAGAAACTCTGATGGCTACTAGGTCCTTGGAGGACAAGCACCTATGGATGTGTCTGAGCATAGAGCATCATCAGCTCAGGATGGCTCACAGCTGAGCTGACATAGTGGGGAACCTGGAGTAGAGGTCATCAGATGGACTCCCGTGTCATACACAGGCAGGGGATGGGTCATTCTGTATCTATGAGTATTCTTCACAAATGAAGAGATAGTCTTCTACAAAAACACTTGAAAAATTAAAGCAATGCTTAGCATAGGGGACTAATACCTTCATATATGCTATTGTGAACTGTTGAGATGATGTAGTGATTGTAAAAGAACAATACCCTGGAAGGTTAATGCACGTGCAACCCAGGCAAATCCTCCAAAGGAAAGCTGTCTGCACACACTCTCCTCCCATTCCCTCCAACACGCTGACCCGCAAGCCCCCTACCACAGTTCTCTCCATAGCTATGCATGCTTCCCTGCACACACCTGCACCTCGGCCATTAGCGCATCCCATCATGCCCATTCTTGCTCCTTGCTCCTCACTCTGAGTGGCTCTGGGGGATCCGTGGCTCTTTGCTTGGTCCTTTGGCTTGGCATTTGTGCAAACAGTGAGAGCTCAGTAAATGTTATGGGTAGGGGGATGGATAGATGAAAGCGTGAGGGCGTGAACGGACAGGACGTTGCACTGCCTCAAGGTTTGGGACAAATTCGTGGAAATCTGAACGTCAGGTTTGCTGGTGAGAAGGAGGAGAGTCCGGGGTCAAAAGCAAACTGAAGCTGAGGCTCAGAATTCTGAGCCATTGGAAATATCCACAGAAGACCATGTCTCCTCTGGGTTTCAGGGTTAATGGTACACGCATATCCACAACACAGATTAACATTATTTCCTGCAGTGGTGTCTGGGCCAAGAGCTGCCACACACAGGACAGCAAGAACAGAACAGCAATTCAAAGTGGTCCCTCATTGTGTCCTAGTGATTCAGACAAGGACCTAGTGACTTACACCTGCCTCCCTGAAAACAGTTCCATGGCTGCTGGGCTGAGCGGCCAGGACCCAGGAGGACAAGGCTAACCTCTACCTGCCCATGGCTAGACACTGCAACAGCTTCTACTTAGAAGCCATGATGGACAGGGCTTGGCTGGATGGCTCAGAGGGTAAAAGTGCTTCCCACCAATCCAGATGATCTGAGTGTGACAACTGTATCCCACATGGGGAAGGAGGGGTCCAGCTCCTGAAAGTCATCTCTGACTTTTCAGACACACGTACACATACATACACACACACACACACACACACACACACACACACACATACACACAAACTCAGACTCACATGTATGCACACATGTGCACTTATATGCACACACACACACACACATACTCACACAGACACACATGTGCACTTGCATACACATACACTCTCACATACAAAATAACTAAATTGTTTTAAAAAAATAAAAACCATAAAGGACGCATTTAAGAAATGATTCCAAGTATCCTTGAAAGTCACCCAGAAGTATTCTTTTCCCATCAGTGAATTTCAGGGACATCTTTCAGCATAGAACCTTCTATGAATAAAACTGCTGGGTACAGCCAGCCTCATAATTCACAAGCTTGATAATCACTTTCCCATTTTTTTTTAAACAAAACCAATCAATAATTGCACTGGTTGGTTCAAGTTTTTTTTTTTTTTAAAGTATTTAAATCTATCTGGAAATAACCTCAGACAAATGCTCAATTTGATAAAATAATTTCTACCACTCCACTTAGTTCAAGCTCCAAAGTCAACGAACTCAGACAGCTAGGTAAGCCTCTGAGGGAGGGAGACAGTCAACTATGCATGCAAAGGCGGGAAAATGAGTTGACATTCCCAGCGGTGTGGCCAGCTAGGACGATGCGTCCTTTACCTTGGTCGAAGGGCTTGTTGGGATTCCAGTTTCTGAAATAGTCATCCTAGGAGAGAAAAACACAAAGGTCAGGTGTCGGATGCCTCGCACTGAACTGCGTAAAAACTGACTTGTCCCCGGTTTCCAAAACACAAAGGAAAACCCTCACCACTTACAGCTCTTCCCCCAAACAAGCACTAAAATGCAATCAAACATATCAATTTACTTCCCCTGTTCACACCTTTCAAACTGAATATACTAAACACTAGGAGTTATAAAAACACTTCAGCCTGATACAGAGGCAGCTCTGCTTGTCTTGGTTTGACATATAAACCCAGGCATCTCCTGGGTGTGAGGTGTATTTGCTATCAATTACACTGGAGGTGATGCCTGGCTGCTCTCACTTATGATTAAGCCCCTGTGTTTGTAACAGCTGATAATTTAACTGCCAGCATTTCCTTTACAAGGAGACATATATCTTGTGCTGCACATTTCCAGTTTCCCAACACTTTACAGAGTCTAAAACCAAAGGGCCGTGCAAATGTTAAAGGGACCCTGGGTGTGTGTTTAGCTTACTGTCTTTTGTTTTAGGAAAGGAGGAAGGTAAGAAAGCAAAAGATTTCCTGCTCCCAGTGCAGCCAAGCAGTTGCTACCTGGAGTCTGCATCAAGCATGTGCCAAGGTGGGCATTTCATTACCTTGAAACTGTAAGAAACTAGCTCTTCGGGCTTCTGTTAACTCTTCTTACCTCCAACAGCCCTGCCCCTTCCAAATAACCACCTTGGGCCCCACCCTTCCCTTCGGCAAGCCAGAGATGCTATAGTGTTCCACTCCACACCATGCCACCTCTAGGACATTTGGAGACCTTTTCAGTTGATAGCCAGTTTGTGAGTGGTGTGGTTTTGGCCAGGAACTCCACATACCACCGACGCCTTCAAAAGGCTGTCTGAAATTATTTGACTTCTGGTGAAGTTAATTTACATCAAAGTGTACAGCTGGTTTAAATTATTGTCCGTACCGTCCCTGCTTCACTTCATCTCCTACACAATCTCCTGGGGGTTTCAGGAGCCTCCTCCTCCTTCAATTACCTGACTGCATTAGAGATTTTAGGAAACTAGATTTAGAGTTAAATGAGAACATACTGCCCCATGGCCAGTGGTTCCATTCGGCAGAGCAGAAGGGAAGACAAGCAGCTCCCCTGGACCCCAGAGATTCCACACTGAGCTATGTCTAACTCTAAGGAATGATGCACTTGGCTCCCGCTTGAAGTTTATGCTGCAACTGTCCTGTCCCCCTGACTTGCCTTGAGATCTGTCCCAAGGGCCATCATTGAGAAAGTCTAGGATAATCAATCTACCTGCAACATCCCCCCTCCAACTTACTGTTTTCAATACAATCCAAATTGAGGTTTATGCTGTTTCAGCACTGATCACAAGTGCTAAACCATCTCAGGGCAAGGTGTAGACATTGGATATTCAGCACTCAGATGCTTCTGCCTGACGATTAATGTCCTCTTAGCCTTCCACAAGCCTCTTACAGAAAAGTCTATGGTTCACAAGGGTAAGGCAAGAGATTACCCAAAAGGGACTGGCTTTTGCCAATAGAGGACAAAGATAACAAACTATTCAGGCTGCCAAACAATGGACTCTTCTCATGCAAAGAGGGTGCTGTTAAGTCCTAGGGTACTGCGGAGGATCCTGCTGAAGTATTTTCACTTGAACATGCTGTCCTAATTCATGGACACTCTGGAAGCCAAAGACATATGTCCAACCGGGAAGGGCCAGAGCCTAAGATGAGTCACTTCACTTTAATCTCACATGTTACATTCTCTTTGATGTCCTAGACTGAGTTGAACAAGTCCGAAGAACAGACTACCCCCTAATGATTTTAGCACACTGGAAAACCTGATGGCATTGGAACCATTCTCCTGGACCTTGTCACTCTGCAGGTTAACTCTAATTGCTATTTTTTTATATTTTTCTTCTTGGAAGAAAGCAGAGTCTTAAACATAAGGCCGCTAAAAGCTAGTATCTGCCTTGGAATGTTTAAAACCTGCTGCAAATATAATAAGATTGCCTAATGACTGCAAATGTGAAAGCGGGCCTGGATGGGAACTCATTATGGAAAAGTAAGTCCTTCAAATACCTCCTTGCCCAGTAAGGCCAAGTGGGATGGGGAATTACACCCTGTATCTGGTTGCTTTCAGCGCACTAAAGGCAAGTCGACCACAACACGGGTTAAGGAGCCCGGAGCTCCTGAAGCTTTGTGCATTACAATTTTGGCCATAGCTGGTGGAAAGCCCTGCACCGGAAGCCATGCAACAAAACTCATTTGGGAAATGGGCAGTGGGAAGCAGGGAGGGGTTTCTAGATGTCACACCTGCGGCCAGGTTCAGAGTAGGATGTGTCAGAGCACTCACGATCTCTAGTCTAATGTGTACCAGTGCCTCAGGGAAGCCCACGCAGGCTTAGCTGCTCAGGTGAATTTCCTCTAGGAGACATTTTGATGAGGCAGTACCAGCAAGGTGCAAAGAGCCAGAGATGCAAGAATGTCCTTTACAGACTTAACCTGGGAGTGTGCTCATCATCCGCAGGTCCCACCTACCTAACCACTGGGATCCCCCAGAGACTCAAGGACAGCTTTCTACACTCCCAAACTGTCAGGCCACCAAATCTCGGCTCGTTTCCTCTCTAGGGGCCAAGACCCTGTTTGCAGAAGCCAGGTCTTCCTTTTCTGTCTAAATGAAAACACAGGTCTTGCTGTTGACTACCCGCAGGGCGCCTGGCCCCACACCCCAATGCCGCTCTATGTAATAGTCTAGTCCTGCAATAGGACTTCAGTGGCCACTTGCAATGACAGCAGAGACCTGGACTCTAAGAGCCCTCACCTCTGAACATTTTTCTAGCCCAAGAAAATGTTCAAACTCACATGAGGATGAAGGCTACTGAATAAATGGAAGCTTGACAGGTGAGTCTGTCGGAACGGGCCTCTTGACTAGAAATGCAGTCATCTAATGATGGAGTTCTTTGAAAGGACTTGAAAGAGCCAAGAAATAGCCACTTTTGAGACATAAGCCTAACTAGAAAAGTAAACATCTAAATACAGTCATTTATTAGACTCAATAATACCCATGAATGTGTTACCCAGCCAGAGTGACATGGCTGACGGTGCTGCTCTCACCTACCCTGCAGGATCTAAGAGTATCAGGCTTCTCTTAGACAGGAAGCACATAGGCTAATTTGTAGGAAGAAAGGCAAATCTTATTTTACTGTACTATCCCATAGGTGACACCTCCCCAACTCTGGTCAGTTAAGACTCTCCAAGAACCCATCTGTCGTAACAGAGGCTGAGTATACTGACTGATCACTGACTCATACACTACTTCAGGGCAGCAAATGCCTGAAGAGTCCGCCTGACTTTGGAGCCCTCCTGATCACCTGTCAGAAAGGGATCAGTTGTTTTACATCTGAGACTGAGCAGAGGATGGTCGGTGCTCACAGCCAATGGTGAGTCGGAGACAGGGCGGGACTATTATACCATGCTACAGTATCAACAGGGACAAAAATCTATTTCTCAATTCATTCATTAGCTAGATATCCCCAGGAACACAGCCCGGATGTTCTGAAATGAGTAGCTAGTGCAAAGAAATTAACCGAGGCTTCACTTGTTTTAGAGAGACTCTTTTCTGATCAGTACCCATGAAAAGAAAATCTGTATTGTGCACACATACACACACACACACATTTACACATGCACATATATGCCCACATACAAACATACACACACACACACACACAAACATACATTCATGAGTATATACACACTGTACACATACAGATACATACATATACATACATATGTACACATACAGACACACATACACACATGTACACATACACACACATATATAAAGTTATATATTTGTATATAAAGTTGTCTACAAATGCATGCACATGTGTATTTTATATCACATAGTACATATTATAAATTATATTGCAATCTGTATACATTCACAAGTCACATTAATATGTATGATGATACATATCAATACACTTAGTTCTCCATACCCATAGATGCCATGTCTCTAGAGCTGAACACAGTCAACTTTCTTATAAGTTATTCCCCAGGCCATGTTGTCTAATAATCATTTACATAGCATTTATACTGTATTAATTAATAGGTGTGACCCAGGGGTGATATAAAGGGAGAACATGAGCAGTTTCTATGCAAACACTATGGAATTTACCTCAGAGATGTGAATATTCCAGATTTTGGTTTCTTGGGGTCCCGAAGCTAGTCATTCACAGGGCACTGTAGTCTACTACGAGTCTTCTAGAGAAAGCTTGAAATTTGCCTAACATGAAATGAGGCCAGAACACGTGCACAGTCTGTGCGACCAAGACTCCTCACCATGAACAGACCTGTCCAATAGCGTAATTGAACATGGCTGCTCTTCCCTTGTGTCACGGCCCCAAATGGCTGACACAGTTTAGCCTGAATCTCCCCAGGGAGCTTCCCATATCTGCTACCAGGGCTGTGAAAGCCAACCTGGAGAAAAGCAAGGGGCAGGGTCAAGCACATGCCAAGTCAGAAACTCAAGCACAGTGGCTGCCGAATGGAAAGACGGGGGCGTAATTTATGGCACACAACAGTTTCAGATGCCACGGATCAAAGCTACCGAGTGCACATGAAACAGATCGTTTCTCCCGCATACATATTTTAGCTAAACTGTTTGAACCCTGCAGATCCATCTGAAGATTACCTGAGACAATACAAATTACCAGCCTGGGAAATAGACGAGGGCTTCATTTGCCCTGACCAGGGGTGAACAAGAAAGCCATGAGCAAAGAAGCAAGCTACAGAGAGCAGAAAAAAAAAATCCTCCAGGGTCTTCTGTGGGGCCACTGTCACTCAACAGAGAGAAGCGTGTCTCTTTGCTGTGGGGAAGCAGCAGTTCTGTATAGTGACTTCCCAGATGGAGGCTGAGTCTGCCAAGCAAAAACCCATGAAAAGACCTGGAAAGGACTGGAAACAAATTTTCCAAAGACCTCACTTCACCTTCATTCTGTTTGACTGGCTCCAGAGGAGTGGGAAGGGTGGGCTATTGGGGGGGGTTCCCTAAAATGGCTCATAGAAGTTCCATTCCAGGCTTCTATAAGGGTACCTGCTATAGATTAGGACACCTTCCTGTGATTTTTAACTTTTGTACAGTGGAAATGCTTGCTGGTCAACTTACTCTATAGTACAAAGCAGTTCGTCTGTTAGGAAAGGGACATAGCCTCCCATGCGTCGACCTCACCCCGGAGCTATGGCCCTTCATATCTCTGAACCAGCAACAAGCTAGTTGTTGATGTATTCTCTGCTAAGCCTGCCTCACCCATCACTTGAGGATAACTCCAGAGGCAACCCTGAATGAAACGGTCAACCAATCACCCAGTCCAGATTGAGCAGTGAATTGGACCATCTTAAACATCACTCATTGGGACTTTGGTTGACCAGGTATGGGAGCTGTGTGCTATAGTGTACTTCAAGGTGTATGCATGATCTCATCCCCCCTACAAACACAAACATAAACACACACACACACACACACACACACACACACACACACACACACCTGAGCCTAGGTGACTTCTGAATAGAGACAGTCTTACCTGCATATTCCCTGAGGGATCACTCAGCAGCCCATGATAAATTCTTGCTGAATTGTTTCAAATATAAGAGAGCTAATCTAGCTTGAAGAGCGCTGCAGCCCCTGAGAAATTCCCATAACTGTTGCTGGTGTGTGTAAGCACAGGTGGGGGAATGTTTGTACACATGCTCTAAATCGCTTTCACCCTGAATAGAGCTATTCTTTGATAAATTGGTCTGACATTTGGTGTAAAGTCCTGCAGGCTTTAGACAGAATGATTTAGAAAATAACAATGCAGGTTTTTCAGCTCTTTCAATAAATAACCCACCAGTAAAATACAGATAATAACCGACAATCATACTTGCAGAGTAACTAATGAGCAGAGATAATGCAGTCAATGGGCTGCTTATATACATTTGATAAATTACATCCCTCACACATACCCATGAGAAACAAACGTGTATATTCCTGGTTGGCTGAATTTAAAGCAAATATTTACCATGGAGATTAAAGATCTGAGATACAATTTCCATTTTTATCTGGCAACTATTTTGATGGCTACTATGTCTACATATGTTTGAAAAGGCAAGACCTACCTCAACTTCCTGAGTACGAAAGCATAATGAATGGGAAAAAAAATAAAAGAATCATATCAACAACAAGAAGGAATATACACATTTTTAATAAATGCATTAGAATTTCGAAACATGACAAAGGTCACAGCCAGTTATTTTAAGCCACCTACCGTCACTCCTTTGCTAAGGTCTGTCACCCACGGAGCCCATGGGAAGGGACTTCGGTAAGAGGGTAATGACTGGGGAGCAGGGATGTCTCATTACCTGTGCATACTGCAGGAAAGCTAGCAAAACTCTGATGAAACCCAGATATTCAGATCCTATATTCCCTTATGCGGAAATGTCAAATGATTCATTGCCTGCAACAGCAGCCCGATCAATAAAAATCCCAAGACAACATCAAAGACCAACACTTCTGTATTTCTGCAAAAGCATTATTTGCCCTGAAGCTCCAGAAGAGCTGCAGGGGACCTCAAACATAGGGCAGTCGTGGATCTATGATCATGGGGATATGAGCAGGATTGGTCTTCCTCCCCTACCCCGCTCTGCCACCCTGCTGTCCTGACAAGTAGACTTGTAACTGCCTCGGTGAGCTCCTTTAAGACATCCAGGCAGCAAGGTGCTGTTTGCCACAATAGAAAAGGGGAGTCTGTGGTTCCCTCCCCAAACATCATTCTACATATGTTCTTGGATTCCTCTTGTTACAGTGAAGCGGAAAGGATTCTTCATACACACGCAGATCGAACCAAGACCCAAACCACCCAAACCCTTGTCTTCATTAGCAAAGCTGCCAGGTTGCCTGAGCAGTCTCGTCAATATCCACAGAGAAGAGAAGATCAGTACCATGGGCCAGAAGACAGCAGGAGTGAGGGTGGGTTGTCAAGCAGGCACTGGTTTGGATTCCTGCCCCAGCACTCAACAGTTGAGTGGCCTTGCTTGACACACTAGGCTTCTCTGAGTTTGTTTCCCGAGACATAAAACAAGATCACTGGTGCCTACCTCACAGGAAGCTCTTGGCGCCCTACAACGATCCAATCCCTGACGTGGCTGACATCCTGAACTAACAAGTGATAGACACCCCGCTCTCAGCCCACTTCTAGAGCGCTATGTCTGCAGGACGCCCCAGAGCACAGAGCTGATCAATAGGTTCTGTGGAAGTGGTTTGCTTCAAATTTCTAAGATGTCATTTCTGTACGTTTGAGTTTTACCAATGGGACACGAGTGAAGGAAGACCAATTGTAACAGAAAATAATTACCAACTATCTTCAAGCAGTCACCGGCACGAAGAAAATAATTCGGCGTGACTTGGATACTTGAGTTGGATGTTCGCTTCTAAAGACCACACACTCCACTCTCAGGATCAGTGGCCCTCATCTAAAGAGAGTCTGTCTAGCAGAATGAGACAATACTATGACACTAGATAAAGTAATTAAATGCTAAGGTAACAAAGTTTCAACTATGAGTAACTGTATCCTAACAAAGAGACGGAGCTTGAATGGGCAAGATTTCTATGTAAGTCAGTGATTTGCATAAAGAGAACAGTTGGAGGGTCCCTGAAATTGTCCCTGCTACTGACACACCTAACTTCCTTCCTCAGAGAGCTCACATGACAAACTATGTCCCCCATCTTTCTTATAGTGTCCCCCCCAACTCCGACTCTCAGGCCTCTGTGACATGCTTCCATTTAAGAACAAGACACCTCGCCCTGCAGAGATGGCTTGGCACTTAGGAGCACCTGTTGCATGGAGGAGGACTCAGGTTCGGTTCCCAGCTCCTGCGTGACAACTTGTAGTCTGGAACTCCAGTTCCAGGAGAATCCAGTGCTCTCTTCTGGCCTCTGCTGGTGTACATGCAAACTGCACATGCATTTATGCATGTCAATGTTCACACATATGAATTAGAAGTAATTTCAAAAAAAGAAAGAAAGGAAGAAAAGGGATCTAGCTAGAGGCCATCATGTTATCCCTCCTCCCCGCTGGTCCTCTCTCTGGGGGTTATGTTAGTTTCCTGAGAAACTCTGTGCTTCACTAAGTACTGGGTGAGCCACAGGACTCTTTCCTGTTCCAGGCCTCCCCTGGAGAGGATGAATAGTGGGGCCTGGAGTATGGTGTCCATCATGATGACATACAGCATGGGATGTTTAAAGAGCACCCTAGGGGATTCTCATTTTCAGTCCTCTATGGCATAAAGACGGTAAGCCATACACTCATTCACTCAGTGACAAGTGAACAAGAGACAATCAGACCCACTATAGACAGAACACTAGAGGCCCCTCTGCTCCAGCTCCTAGGGCCTCCCACCCCCAGCATAGCTCCTGAGGTACTCTCAGTTGGCTATATGGAACCTATGACCACTCATTTCTTCAGGAAAGAACCCAGGCTGCAGCGGAGGGGGTTCCATGGTAGAGTGTTTGCCCATCACGCATGAGGCCATGGGTTAAATCCCAGATACTGGGAGGAAAATATTCTCTGGCTTCGCTTCCTTTGCTCAGCATTAGCAACCAAGTCCTCCTTACTTTCTTGCACAGTTCCCTCTTCTGCATCAACTCTCCACATTGACAGAGCCACTTCCTGAGGGCGATGACATGGAGAGAACTTGGAGGGACAGGTCAAGGTATGCATACTAGGGTGCCTTGAGTATCGTCCTTACCTCACAGTTAGTACCCCCAAATCATCCCAGGATCACACAGACTTTACAACCTGTGGTACACTGAAATCTGGTGTGTGTTAAATGAGATAGTCCTCCATATGTTTGATCACTTGATCTTTACTTGGTAATGTCATCTGAGAAGAGTACGGACCCTTTAGGAAGTACAGCCTTATAGGAAGAAGTATGTCACTGGGGCAGCAGCAGCGGGGAGGGGAACTTTGGGGGTTTATAGCCTGGCCTCACTTCCTGCCTCCTGTTTCATTCATTCATCTATCTATCTATCTGTCTGTCTGTCTGTCTGTCTGTCTGTCTGTCTGTCTGTCTATCTATCTATCATCTATCATCTATCTAATCTATCATTTGCCTATTATCTACCATCTGTCTATATCATTTATCTTTCTATTATCTGTGTATTATCTAGTATCTGCTTATCTATATATTCTTTCTGTCATATCTATCTTTATCTATCATCTGTAAATATTTATATATATGTATACAAATACATATATATATAAATATCTGTCTATCCATTACCTATTATCTGCCTATCTATTATCTGGCATCTGTCTATTATCTAGCATCTGTCTAGCTTTATCTATATAGTATCTTTCTATCACAAGCCTATCTTTCTATCTCTATCATATATATCTGACTATATCTATCTATTACCCACTATATATCTATATCTACCATTTATCATCTATATCTACCTATCATCTGTCTATCTATCAACTGTCTATCATCTATTTATCAACCACATTAGCTGTTTATCATCTATCATCTGTCTGTCTGTCTATCTATCTATCTATCTGTCATCTGCCTATCTATCTATCATCTGTCTGTCTGTCTATCTACCTCCCTCCCTCCCTACCTACCTCTCTACCATCTGTACCCTCATCTCATCTCCATCATCTCTCCTTGTGTGTGGATGAAATGCTGTCATCCACCTTCCTGCTCCCCACCTTGACAGATTCTCTCCTTTCTGGAACCATAACCAAAATAAATAAATCTTTTCTTCCTTGAATTGTTTTGGTCATGGCTGTTTTTATCATGGCAGCAGAGAAGTCTAACTATTGGTCTAAGAGTTGAGACTTGGAATAAAATGAAGTGATGAAGTGTACATCACAAAGGTTAAGTGAAATTTAAATCTGAGACTAACAATGATTGTGATGATGCTAGGGATAGCCACTGTGGTGGTTTGTATGTGCTCAGCCCAGGGAGTGGCACAATTAGAAGGTATGGCCTTGGGGGCTGGAGAGATGGCTCAGCCGTTAAGAGCACTGACTCCTCTTCCAAAGGTCCTGAGTTCAAATCCCAGCAACCACATGGTGGCTCACAACCATCCATAGTGAGATCTGATTCTGGGCTGTCTGGAGACAGCTACAGTGTACTTACATATAATAAATAAATAAATCTCAAAAAAAGAAAAGATGTGGCCTTGTTAGAGTAGGTGTGTCACTGTGGGTGTGGGCTTTAAGACCCTCATCCTAGCTGCCTGGAAGCCATTCTTCTAGCAGCCGTCAGATAAAATATAGAACTCTCAGCTCCTCCTGCACCATGCCTGCCTGGATGCTGCCATGCTCCCACCTTGATGATAATAGACCCAAGCTCTGAACCTGTAAGCCAGCCCCAATGAAATGTTGTCCTTATAAGAGTTGCCTTGGTCATGGTGTCTCTTCACAGCAGGAAAACCCTAACTAAGACAGCTACCATGTTTGAGTGGTCATAGCGCAGACCTGGCCAGATGCTGTTTCATTTGAGCATTACAATAAGGATCTGAGACAGGTACAGTAAGCAGCCCTACTTCGCAGGTGAGAAGACTGCAGTTTGGAGGGAGGGTATCACTACCTAGGCCGCATAGCTAGCGAGAAGGAGAGATGGGATTTGAACTCAGTGCTCACGTGACTTAAAGGTCATGCTCTCACCACAACACAGCCTCCTTCAGTGGCACCATGTAAGGAGAAGGTTAGTAAGGACTGAGGACACTGGAGACACTCCAGAGAGGCATGGGTGTGCCTGTTCTTGCTCTGTGCGGACAGGAAGGGATGGGAGACAAGCACACAGGCCGGAGGCTTCCCACCCAGGAAAGGAGGAAAACAGAAATATAAGTGAGTCTCACTGGCTCTTCTAGAGACTGGAGAACAACACAACTCATTAATCAGGCCCCAGGAAGGGAGTCAACAACCCGCCACTTCCTAAACCACGCCTACCCAAGTTTAGCCTCCCTGAACATAAGGATGGCCTCTGGGACCAAAAAAAGGAACTTCAAGAGTAAGCCAGGGCAAGGTACACGGAAATGTCCTGCACCTGTGAGCCTGTGACTGGCACCTGACTGCCATCAGTCTTTCGAGGAGCCCCACTCAAAATAGTGCATGCAGCACACACATCAAAATGCTGACCAAGAGCTGTGACACTCTGGCACAAGTCTGGAAACCCACTCCCTCCGGTCTCGGCTGGCCCCGCCGCTTCCACAGACAAGCTAAGCAGGGTAGCAATAAAGCATGCCCAGCCCCTGTGTTCCTAAACTAACCTCCTCCCTACAGCTACTCTGCCAGTGACACTGTGTCCCGAGGAGGCCTCATCTCTGGAGCACTGACTTAGCCAAATCAACAAACAGATCCATCGAGGCCTTTTGTCCATTCCGGGCTGTGTCAAAGCCAGGATCTGAGAGTTTTCCTGTGACGCTGTAATATCTGCAAGTGACATTATCTCCATTGTGGGGTGGCCAGAGGAAACAAGCCTGCCAAAAATGGCCTCACATTCCTGAACCAAACTTTACCTCCACAACCACCAACAAGTTTCCATGAAGAGGGTATGTACCCCAGCAATAAAGCAGGGCTCACCGCATGAGGGGGAGAGCCTACTGAAACTGATTAACTATTATTGACAGGATTAACTACTATTCACAGCCACCAGCGAAGCCTGGATCACAGAAACCTGTCACCAAAAAGTCCAGTGCAAGGTCGCAGGGATGCAGCACAACCCTTCATGCCTGGAACTTCCAGAGAAACCAGCTGATAGACAGAACTTAAGGATAGGATCAGGGGCCATGCACCTTGATGCCACAGCTAAGAGTGTTCTTCTCTGGCCCCCTACAGAAAATGGAAGTGGAGCCCAGAGAGCCCTAAGAGAACTGTTACCACAGCAAAGAAACAATGTGCATGATTTTCCTAGCAGGAGGGGAGTTCCAGTATCCACACACCAGCCTAGTCCATCAATATCTAGCAATTCTACTTCCGCGAGCTGGATTGCTGTGGCTGGTCGTGCTGGATTTAACCAGCAGACACTGAGGAGACCCCAGGGGAGGAGCCCATTCCACTGCAATCCTCTAAGCATGCCCAGCCCTCTGTGTGCTGGGAAGTCTAGGGAGCCCAGTAAGAGCCCAGGGACCTGTGAAAAATTCATCCTAAATGCATGATGATCATGCTGTATGCCTGCCCTGACTTTGGGCCAGAAAACCGATGTGAAGAATAGCTAATCCATAGCTTTATGAAGCCTATGATGCATCAAGAGGAGAGAGAACCAGAAATGAAGGAATAGATTATCTAACAAATGTAGACATTAAAGAAAAACAGCTACAGGAACTGAGGGGAGGGGGCTACTGATTATTCTGTCTCTCTCTCTGTCTCTCTCTGTCTCTGCCTCTCTCTGTCTCTCTCTCTCTCTCTCTCTCTCTCTCTCTCTCTCACACACACACACACACACACACACACACTCAAACACACATCAGGGAAGCAGGGCAGTTCCCATGGAGGAAGACAACCAGCTGGATCTTGAAGGTCAAAGGAGATTCCAGATGCCATGTATACAGGGACAGAGGTGGCTTTCACATAGTGTGGAGCCAGCCCAAGTCCATGTTTATACTCTTAGCCAGGAATGCCCTCAGCTCAGGAGAGTCAGAAAAAAGCCAGTGTCTCCAGCTCCTGAAGACAGTAACAGCAGAAGGTTCCAGCCAGTTCTGCTCAGTATCCTCTACACCAGCAGCCTGACCCTGCCCAAGAAAGCTCTGTAGCTACTGCAGCTACTGGTGAAGAACAATACACAGGACGAACGCTCCCACCAGCCGTTTCCGATCCAAAGCAGAGCACAGACTCTGTGCCTATAAAGTACACGGACCCATCCCTGCCACCCTGGGGTGAGAGCAAGCCCAGACTCCAACCTTTCTGGCCTGACAGCAAGAGTCCCCATGCCACCTGTTAAGAACACGTGTGAGTCATTATGAAATATGATTAGAGCCAACTAGCTGGCCAATGCCAGCCAGCTGCACCTCCATTCATTAAACAGTGACGCATCTTTCCCTCCAAAGGGCAGCTCCCCGAGAGGGAGGGCCCACATTATTACCATGCTGTGGAAACCAAGACCCTGAAGGTACCACTTCCAAGCCCCAGACAAGCACAACAGTTTGTGCCTTCTTGTCCGCAGCCTTTGGAAGATGCCACTGTGTGTGAAGAGGCCGGGGCTAAGGAAGGGTGTCCAGCCTGGGTTCTGAGGCCTCCATCGTTTAAATTCAAAGACCCCAGGTTAAAATGGTCACATGGGGTCATTTATGTGCTTGTTAGCCCCAGCAAGGATATGGCTCTCTTGAGGAGGGGCACTCAGTCCGCAAAAGCCACGGAATCATTTTATGCTCTTTTTATTTATATTCAAAAACTGACAGTCCAAGTCTCTGTTGTCTCAGAGTCTAAGTACGTCAAATAAAAAAACCAAACATACCTAAAAGTTCAGTGTAAATAGAGTCGTAGCATTTATTTTTTTCACAGACTGCCAAGGGCCGGATAGTACCAGAAGGGTTTAAACTGGACCAGAGCAATACACTGCTGTTGCTTAGATCTCCAGTTTTGCATTCATATTTTAAGGCACTAGCATGAACACAAATAGTAATTATATCTGAGACCCTTCAAGTCCCTTTCTTATTAAATAACTCATGAGCCTTAAAGAAACAACGCGCCGGGTGGTGGTGGCGCACGCCTTTAATCCCAGCACTTGGGAGGCAGAGGCAAACAGATTTCTGAGTTCGAGGCCAGCCTGGTCTACAGAGCGAGTTCCAGGGCAGCCAGAGCTACACAGAGAAACCCTGTCTCAGAAAAAAAGAAAGAAAGAAAGAAAGAAAGAAAGAAAGAAAGAAAGGAAGGAAGGAAGGAAGGAAGGAAGGAAGGAAGGAAGGAAGGAAGGAAGGAAGGAAGGAAGAAAGAAAGCAGCTGGTCTGTTTACATGATGGCCAGAGCTAGGAAGATATAAACTCCTGAACGGACAAACTCTCAAGAGCAAATCATTCAGCATGTTACCCTCTCTGGCAAGAAGGAAATGGAGGGAGAAAGCAGAGAACAAGAGCCAATCTATCTATAACTATCTATGTCACCTCCTCCTTCAACACACCCTCACAGTGCTCAGTGCCCATGTTATGTTGTCTTGCTAGCTTGTTGGCTCTGCTAGCTCGTGCCTGAGCCTGTGGACCACTTCTAGTCCGTTCAACAGGTCCCCAGGCTCTCAAGCATCCTGGAGATAAATGTGTCCACAGGCTGTGGTGAGAAGAAAGAAGTATTCTCGACGTCTGGAGAAAATGCATAAGGGCGACAGTGGCTCTCAGTGTTTGGGAGAACTCAGCCCCTTTCCTGTCCCTGCTCTTGAAGATCACTCTTTAATTTTTACAAAATGAACCTGGATGTTATCTGCTCGTTTAATTAATTTAAAGTCTTCAGAATGAGCAGAAGAGAAGCAGGTGATCCCTCAGATCACACTCAAGGGAATCTCCAGACCCAGGAAAGAGAAACTATGTCCGCCCAGATCCACACTTCACTCAAGGCTGCATCCAAGACCCCTGTGTGCTACTGCCTGACTCTGTGACAAATGCACACACACACAGCCTTGGAAGCAAGAATGAAGAGGCCGGCCCCTGGACCAAGCCAGAGACAAATCTAAAGACATCCCAAGACAACCCAAGGCACCGCTGGCCTTCCTTGTGCCTGCTTCTCCGGAGACAGAATGTTCCATTTATTCACCTAATCCTTTTATCCAGGCATTTCTCGTTGAGAAATGGAAGATATGAAAAACATCAGGGCTGACCCAACAGCTCTTCTCCCAGAACACAACCCTTGACCCCTTCCAAAACCACGAGAGAGAAAGACTCAGGGCTTATACCAGCAAACGTACATTTACTTGTGACATAGTGACAGATCTGCAGCAAACCCTGGCTTGTGAGCTCTATTTAATAAGGCATTCGGGGCCTGGTACCTCATCCACATTAGCAGCAGGACACACCAACCACAGCTAGAACCAGAGGCACCTTGTCAGAGATGCCTGCTAGAATTATTTGGCAGCAATACACGGCTTATTTTCCCATTGCTCAGCAAAGCCTCCAAAGGCGGGTTCCCCTCCCCCACCCCCTCTGGTTTTCTGTTTTGGTTTGGTTCTTGTTTTTTGTTTTTTGTTTTTGTTTTTGTTTTTTTTTAACAAAACTCAGCTCTTAGCCCAGCTAGAGACTGAAAGCAATGGTTTTGCTTCCCAGTCAGAAACCTAAAATACGTAAGTACCAATGGCAGCTTTTTTTTTTTTTTAAGTGGCAACTTCTGCCATTTCTGCATGATTTTACCAAACATGCTCAGTTTCTTCATCTGGGTAATGAGGGCTGTGGTGCCAACACCTTCAGGGTGCCAGGAAGCCTCATCAGAGATGGCTATGTCAGGTGCCCAACATGTAGGATGCATGTATATGTATATGTATATATATAATGTGTATATGTATATATATGCATATATATGTGATATATATGTATATATGTATGGTGGCTATGTTTTCATTGATCCCTGTTTATCCTCTGCTCTAAGCTGATAACGGAGCTTTAAAAACACACTGCTGGCTTCCTCTGGATGGATGCTTTCATGATGCTACGGAGGAGATTTCTGAGAACCCAAATCTGGGATGGCTGCTTCAGAAAGGCAGCAACCTAAGCTCTGAGAGAGAGTGTAAATAAGGTGCCGCTTAGGTAATCACTTTACTCAGCTTAGCAGGCATGATTCGAGCTGGGCGTGTGTGCCTGTGAGAGATTTTTGGATTAACTGTTGGCTGCCAGTCCAGTCCATCCAACCGTCTTCAGGCATTCTGGCGGGGAACATCTACATTAGCTTAGCTCCTGGTGGCCCTGAGCTCCTGCTATCAGTGGGACCGCATTCAGGGGGAAGGAGGCAATGCCTTTATATTGGGGGAAGAGCTGCCAGGTTCTAAGTCATATAGTGCTCTTCAGCCCTCAGAGGCTCCCAGGACAGTGTAGACTGCTGTCTTCTCTTGCCCCTGCCTGGGAAGGGGTGGGGCATCCCATCTGGATGCTAAGGAACGGTCAGATTTTCTTAGCAGTGTGGACCACCAGACCAGTCACCAAAGGAATGAAGTAAGCACTACCACACTGAAACCTGGTTCCTTCTAAGAAGGATTCCTGATCCCTGGAGCTCTCTACCAGAGCCTCTTGTACATTTGTATGTTTTTAGGCTTGGATAGGTGTGGACCTTCTAGAAGATTCCAGAACCTGCCTACAGTCTGCAGATGTGGGCGTATTTAGAGAAGAGCCTAGAAAACTCCAAGGAAGGACTTAAGGGCTAGGTTCTTGGCATCCAATCCAGGTCCCTGGAGCCTCCCCAAGTTCTAGGCTGTAAACTTCTGAAGGGTGAGTTGTGTTGGACCCAACTCTGATTCAAGCAGCCAGCAGTGACTCTGAATAGCTGTGGGAAGAACCCAAGCTGATCCTGTTCCAGAGGAAGCAAGAGTGTGGAAGGAAAGAGAAGAGTCTCAATGAAGCTGGGAACCTGAGCCTCCAGAACTGAGGCTGCGGAGCCTAGAGAAGGAGTGAGGGGGAACTGTCCGAAAGTACTGGGGAGGAATGGAAGGTAACAGGATGCCAGGGTTGGCTCTGCATCAGGGTGACACCCAGAGAAAGCCAGCGAGAGGGAAGGGCCTCGGGGCTGGGGGCCTCCCAAGGGGAGAAAACATGGGTGCAGTTAGCAATTCTGAGGCTGTTTGCTGAGGAGTGCATCAGGGGACACCCATCCTCAGGATTCCACACGCATGCAGTACACCATCCAACTAGGATAATGAACACCTGCCTTCTCTCTGGGGAAGGGAGGGAATATTCAGAGACGCAGCCAACTCTGTGACTTGGGACGGGAGGTAGCCATGGGCTGAGAGCATGAGACCCATGCCAGCCCTAAGGTCACACAAGGTCTCTGTGTGCCTCCTGAGGTAGAGCTGGCACTGAGGGAAAGGGGCACAGAGGAGTGTCCCTGATTAGATTGGCAGCAGGTTCCATCACACGGGAAGGGTGACTGACTGGTCCATCAGTCTGCAGCCTGATGTGCCCTTGGTTTGAGAGTGTGCTTCATTCAGCAGCTTCCTTAGCTCTGCCCTGGGCAGCACACAAGCAGACCACTGGCAACAGAGCGAGCATGGGCTAGAAGCGCCCCGACATGCTTCACCAATATCAGGTGCAAATGTAAATTTATTATGGTTTGCCTCCTGGCAGTCCCTACATTCTCATGGAATAGTTATGCCTAGATGGCATGACTGGTGAACACATTAAGTGAGCCGTGAGCACACACAGGACACAGCCGCACTGACCTTCTGGGCTCATCGGGGCCGACGTTCTTCTACTTAACTGGCTAACGTCTACCTGGGAGCATAAATCTTCCAGTCCCGTAACAACAGCGGCAATTCATTACCGAGCCATTTTGGGTTATATTTCTCCAAGAAAATAAATAGCCAGTTTAAAGACCTTCAGAAAAAAAATGTGCCACCAGTACTCTACTTAAACATGATTATTTATTGGGATATCGAGAAGGACTGGGAAGCATGGGAAAAACTGGAGTCGGCCTCTGAGAGCTTCACCCTGACAGGTAGAAAATGGCAGGAGAGTCAGGCCTTCCACTCGGGACCAAGGTCCATGTTAGGCTCGCACAGGTCTTGGTGGCTGATCTCAGTGACGGAGGCCCTTACCCTGAGATGTCTAGGCAAGTAAGAGCCCTGGGCAAAGTTATATGCCAGGTACCAGCACCCCATGTCCATCTGATCATCATAGAAAACATGCTCTGCCCTTGCAAGGTAGGGCTATTCAAATGTCTCTGTAAGGGCCAGGGAGCAATTGTTTTAAGTTTGTGGGTTGTATACCAACTGTCTCATGTTCTTCTTTTAACAGCTCTACCCCATCCCCACCATGTGCCTTAATAACATGAAAACCATTTAACCCATAGGTGTCAGCTGGATTTGAGCATTCTAAACCTGGTAACTCTTTGCTCAACTAAAAGCACATTTAGATTATAATATAAGGAACTCGCTTTAAAAATCTCTATATTGCCCCAGTGACAGACTTTACATTTTGGTCCATGATGAGGTTAGACAGACTGCCTATCATCTAAGAGGGTAGGTGTTTTAGTCAGGGTTTCTATTCCTGCACAAACATCATGACCAAGAAGCAAGTTGGGGAGGAAAGGGTTTATTGAGCTTACTTCCACATTGCTGTTTATCACCAAGGAAGTAAGGACTGGAACTCAAGCAGGTCAGGAAGCAGGAGCTGATGCAGAGGCCATGGAGGGATGCTCTTTACTGGCTTGCTTCCCCTGGCCTGCTCAGACTGCTCTCTTATAGAACCCAAGACTTCCAGCCCAGGGATGGCACCACCCACAAGGGGCCCTCCCCCCTTGATCACTAATTGAGAAAATGCCCCACAGCTGGGTCTCATGGAGGCACTTTCCCAGCTGAAACTCCCTTCTCTGTGATAACTCCAGCCTGTGTCAAGTTGACACACAAAACCAGCCAGTACAGTAGGCTAGGAAAATAGTGAGGGCCAGATTACCACCAGCTGTCATACAGTCACCAAGCATAAGGATCAAGTTTCATCTACCTGGATAGTCCCCTCTTGTTTTAATATGCTTGGTCCAAGGAGTGGCACTATTAGGAGGTGTGGCCTTGTTGGAGTAGGTGTGGCTATGTTAGGTGTCACTGTAGGGGCGGGCTTTGAGATCCTCCTCTTAGCTACCTGGAAGACAGTCTTTTTATGCCTGCTTTCAGATCAAGAAGTAGAACTCTTCCGTACTTCTCCAGTACTGTTCCTGAACACTGCCATACTTCCTGCCATGATGATAATGGACTGAACTCTGAACCTGTAAGTCAACCCCAATTAAATGTTGTCCCTTATAAGAGTTGCCTTGGTCACGGTGTCTCTTCACAGCAATGGAACCCTAACTAAGACAGAAGTTGGTACCAGGGACTAGGGTGTTGCTGTGATAGGCCTGACCGTGTTTTTGTTTGGACGAATGTGGATTTTGGATTTGGAAATCCCTGGAATGCTTCAAGTGGGACGTAACGGGCCATCCTAGTAGGGAGAGGGATGACATGGGTGCTGAGGGTGTCTTGAACTCTGGAGATCATTCTTATGATGTTTTGGTGAAGAATGTGGCTACGCTACTTTTTGCATGTGTCTGAAGAGCCTGCCTGAAGCTAAGGTAAAGAGATTTATATTAATTGTACTGACAAAGGAAATCTCAGAAAAGCCCAGAAATAAGCTTTGTCCTCTGGTTCCCTCTCATGAAGAGCATTTTAATCAAATGTAGTAAGCCTCAAAAGGAAAAGTATAAAACATATGGTTCAAAGGATAAAGGGATGCCAAGAAGTAGAATGGAGCTGAGTCCTATGTTCAAGGAGATGACAGATTAAGAGCGTGGTGACCTCAGGGCAGGATTCTACGCAGTCAAGCTTATGGTTTGTGTTTTCAGTTGAACAAGGAATAGTTGTGTTATGTTACGTGTTATTGCTTGGTTATTGTTTTCATTTGGACTTTTAATATGGGATGATCTATAATCCAGACACAGGCTTTTGATCTGGATCTTGAGGAAGAGTGGCCATGAAAAGCCTAGACCCAGGGATGGTGGTACATTCTCTTAATCCCAGGAGACAGAGGAAAGCAGAACTCTGAGTTCAAGGCTAGCCTGGTACAGAGCAAGTTCCAAGTATAGAAAAGCTTAGGTTCAGGCCTGGTGGACCACACCTTTAATCCCAGCATTCAGGAGAAAAAATCATACAGATCTCTGAATTCAAGGTCAACCTACAGAGCAAGTTTCAGGACAGCCAAGCTTAGGCAGCGAAGGAGTTGTAAAACAGAAAGCTAGAGATAATGTAATAGAACAAAGAAGCCATTTGCAACAGAACAAGGGGCCATGTTTCAGCACCAGCAAGCAGCAGAACTCAGCAGCAACAGACACATGGCTCTGGCTTTAGAATCAAGAATAGAAGGGACTACTGGGACAACTGATGCTGGTTAGCTGGGGCTAAGAAATTAGCAGTGATTAAGAAGAGACCAGCATCACTGAGGTGAAATCTTCTGGGAAGTGTTTCCTGAGAGCACAAAGAGGCTGTGTTCCAGAGGCAGCCAAGGTTGTGCCTCATGGTAATACCTGGACTTGGTAACGTATAAGAACCACCTAGGTGGTACTGGTTTTGAAGGCATGAAGGGATCATGAAGAGAAGCTGAGGCTTGGCACTATGAGAGGCCATGGAAGGCCATTGGTGAAGGTATAGCATCAGTTGCAGTTTTTGGCTCAGGACTGAGGGGTCATGCAAAGGATTTGAGGCTTGGCATCATGAAGGGACTCTATGAGAGGCTATTTGTGAAGCCTAGTTGCAGCAGAAGACTCAAGTATATTGGAGATGCCAGCACCATGAGATGACCACCAAGAACAGCAGCAGCAGTAGGCTGGAATTAACCAGAGCCTAGAGTGCTACAGAGGGCAGAGCTAGAGAAGTGACCCAAACCCTTTGGAGGAGCCCAGAAAATCATATGTGGATCCCGATACCCCCAAGATGTTAGAGATGCCAGAGCCACGGGACACCTGCTGAGGAACGCTGCTAAAAGGGAATGGGACCAGCCCAGGAGAAAGAAGTTTGTTGCAGTCATCAAAGCTGAAAGGAGTAGGCATCAGACATGGAGACACAGAGTTTGGAGTTTGCCCAGCTGGTTTTCTGTCTCGCTTTGGTCCAGCATTTCCTCACTGTGACATTTTGGAATGATAATGTATATCCTGTGCAATGATATATTGGAAGTATGTGATCTGCATTTTTATTTTATGAGGGATTCTAGTTAGGAGACTACATGAATCTCAGAAGGGATTTTGAACATTGGACTAGTAACATTGTTGAGACTGTTATACACTACTGGGACTTTTGAAGTTGAACTAAGTATATTTTATATTATGCTATGGCTAGGTATAGCTCCCACAGACTCCTGGGTTTAAAAAAGCCTATAGGGGCCAGAGAATGGAATGTGGTGGTTTGAAAATGCTGGGCCCAGGGAGTGGCACTAATAGGAGGTGTGACCTTGTTGCAGTAGTTATAGCCTTGTTGCAGGAAGTGTGTCACTGTGGGGGTGGGCTTGGAGACCCTCATCCTAGCTGCCTGGAAGCCAGTCTTCTCCCTGTTTGCCTTCAGCTCAGTATGTAGAACTCTCAGCTCCTCCAGCCCTGTTCCTGCCTAGATCATACCACACTTCCCACCTTGATGATGTTGGACTGAAACTCTGGACCTGTATGCCAGCCCCAATGAAATGTCGTCCTTATAAGAGTTGTCTTGGTCACGGTGTCTCTTCTCAGCAAGGGAAACCCTGAGACAACTCCTTTTGTTTCTCACTAAGGCACCATGGTAACTGCAGTAGTGTTCCTCTCAGGAAGGCAGAAGAGGAAGCAGCCTCACCAGAAGCCTTGCTGGGTGATGAGGGCCAGGACGGAGCCAGAATATGCATAATGACAGAGTGCACAGGGGGCAAGGTGGAAGAAACCAGAGACAGGCATCCGGCTTCAGTCTATCACGGAGAGGAATTCTGCTTTGAGCTTTCAGACGGCTGGCTGCCTCACATGCATGTGTACAAACTGACATCATTAAACCTGGATAAGGAGGGAAGGAGCAGACACGGTAAAGCAAGAGCTACACACGTTCCAGCCAACACTTAGTGATGCCTGGTGTCCGTAAGTATGCAGTCATAAAAGGCAGCCAAAACACGAGAAATGCCCCTCTCCTATCCTGAATTCTATTCTATGGGTGCTGCCCTTGAACCAGAAAGGACCCTCAGTGTGACAGAATTTTAGGGTTCTTGTGAGCTTCTGCACAGTCTGAGCTCCTCTCCCAAACATGAAGAGTTTCTGTCCCCAAGGCTTCCTTCCAGACAGGATCCTGTCTCCTAACTGATTGTCTATCCCTAGTCCTCTCTGCGGCTCAGACATCCTGTTCTTAACCTATTAGAGAGAAACTGAAGCAGTTGCCATCATGGGCCACGGTCCTGTGACAGTGCCAAGAAGAGTCCTTAGTCTTCACAAAGGCTGTCCCTCTCCTATCTTGCCCCACCAGAAAACATCACCTCCATGGACCGTGGCAGTAAAGACTGAGTTAAACTGTCGGGACTTAGTTCACAAACCAACAAACAAAAAAGACCACTTTTATTTTCTTGTTCTTGTTCTCATCTCCAACACAAAGATGAGATGAGGTTTTTTTTTTTTTTCTCCTCAGAAGCCCCTGGAAGTTCCTGTGATTGTCCCCAGACAGACACTGGTGAGGAGAGAGCGAGCAAATTGCACACTGCAATTACTACGCTCTGAACTCTCAGACAGCCCATCTTCACGCTGCCATTGTGTTTGCGTCTACGGATGGCTGGTTCAGGCGGGGCAATCATCCCCAGAGCCCTTCACGACTGCAAAAATGCTCAAACAGCAGTGTAGACAATTACCCAAGAAAACAGCTGTTTATGCTTGAGGCGGTGCCTACACGGGGAGAAAAGCAATGGGTGGGTGGAAGCCACAGGCGTAAAACTGAGAAAATACTGTCTTCAAGGTAAAACTGAAGGGATAACTGATTGACAATGTGATCCATACTCAGAATGGATCATGGAAAGATGGAATACTCTGAATAAAGAACGAAGGAAGGCTCTCGAAGGGTCACCAGCAAGTCACAACCAAGGACTGAACTGTAACAATCCAAGAGGGACTCAGCTGCAAGTACTCATGGAGTCTCGCCCAGCAGAAGGGAGTTCAAGCCTCTCAGCTCCTCTTGATTCTCCGCCATGGTCACAACTCCCCCAAATGAATCCCGGTAAAACGGGGCTGACCGCACGGTGCCTCACTAGCTTGCCTCACTGTTGTGGTAAGACAACGGCCTGAACCAAGTGGAAGAGGGAAGGCTTTGCTCCAGTTACACTTCCAGCCAACAGTCCATCCCGATGGAGGGAAGAAGCAGGAACCTGGAGGCTGGAACTGAAACAGCACATGGAGTCAATGCTGCTTCCTGACTTGTTCAGCCTTTTTATACAACCCACAACTACCTACCTGGGGGTGACACCACCCACAGGAGGCTGGGCCCTGCCCCACTAATCACGAATCCAAAAGATGTCCCATGCTGATACCCACAGGCCAACTCCTCAATCAAGGTTGACTCTTCTCAGGCAACTCTAGTTGGGGTCAAGTTGCCAAAGCTACCCAGCACGGTACTGCTGACACCTTAAAGGGACAGGCAATGACATACCTGTCACTCTCTGCACGCCACAAGCCAGGTAGCCAAGGGACTCAGAAAACCTTGGAAAGAGTTGATTCTGGCTCTCCTGGGAGCTTGATGTAAATGTCCCACAACGTAAAGCCGCAGAGTCCAGTTTCTCCTAGCCGTATCCGGTATCTCCTAGCCGTATCTTTGCCTGAGAAAGGGTTTAGAGGCCACAGACACTAACCACAGGCTTCTCCAAGATTACTGAGGCCTCAGGAACTTGCTGTCATGCCTGGACACCAAGCTGCCTTTCAAAGGACACTGATGAACTTCTGTGAACAATTCTAGCCCAGCTTGTTTGTAACTGTTGAGCTGTACCCAAACTCCTATGTCCTCCTCTACCCCAGGAAGATAAGATGGAGTGTCTTCCTGGACACCAAGGACATAGTCAAGGCCACCTACTTACTTCTGGGATGCGGAATTGGAGAACAAGGATCTTCCCAGTTTCTTGTTGAGTACTGAGCTCTTCAGAGCACAAGGCTCGCAGTGTGCTTTGACTGACTGGAGCCACACTGGAAAACACAGGGACTCACCTTCTCCCGAAGAGAAGTTCTATTCTGAAGCCTCCAACAGGACTCCACATGGATCTAGACTATATTTTACTGAGTGTGTGACCCCAGTGTCAGAGAGCATCTCTTTCTCACTCAGCTCCCTAAAGTTTGCAAAGTCCATGCAACTTAATCCATGCCAAAGGGTCTCAAGCCAGGAATGCTCTTTAGCATCTGGCTGTGTTCACACCAACCTGTCACTTCTCTTCTTAACAAGGCCCACTCATTACATTACCATCTCAGAGGAGATAGGATGAAGACGAAGTTTGGCTGAACTGTCTGTCCCTTGCCTTCAAAATACAAGGCATGCTCTCTGTGGTCTGACTGGAGTATCTGTTAAAAGGAAAGAGACAACCCTGAACAAGCCAGGGGCTAAGATGTAAAAAGGCTCTTCACAAAGAACCAAAACTTGGGGCAAAAGACCACAAGTTCCCCCACAGGAAATGTGCCAGTTAAAGCCAGAGAGCAATTTGCAATGCTCAAACAAAGCGTGTTCCCACAGGTGCTTCTTTAAAACATGGAATGTGCTTCCAGTATCTCTGGGCTGGTGTCCTGAGTAGACCTTGGGCACAGGCTCCACAGCCAGTCCCACAACACCTAGAGGAAGCTGCTGCACTCGCAGGTGCTCTAACAAGCCCAGGGTCACAGGATCCCAGAATCACAGGACAGCTTGACTCTGAGGAGTTCTGACACAACCAGGATCACAGGAAGGACAGGCTCCAGTCAGATTTAGCAAGGGCAGGTAGCACGAGAGATAACCAGATGGCGGGGGGCAAGCATAAGAAAATAAACAACACAAACCAAGGTTACTTGGCATCATCAGAACCCAATTCTCCCACCATAACAAGTCCTAGACACACCATCACACCGGAAAAGCAAGATTCAGATATAAAATCTCTTCTCATGATGATGATACAGGACTTTAAGAAAGACATAAAT
>NW_022196913.1:62408133-62416060 GCF_008632895.1 Mastomys coucha
GTTTTTAAATGTTAACAAATTCAGATAAATTGAAATCATGTAACTTTTCTCATTATAACGCAATAAAAGTTAAAAAAAAAACCAAACAAACATGGAACGGAAAAAAGCAAGCGTCCTCTCCTCTGTGGAAGAGCACTGTGAGAAGACCTTCATCAACTAAAACTTGTATCACACCTCCACAAATCTATGAGCTGAAGACAGGTGATTCCATTAAGAATCATGCAGGAGGGAGGTGGAGACATGGCTCTTAAGGCCACCTGCTGCTCTTCCAGAGGAGCCAAGTTCAGCTCCGAGCACCCACATTAGGTGCCTCACAACCGTCTGTAACTCTAGCTCCAGGGGATCAGACACCCTCTTCTGCAGGCAACTGCACTCAGATGCACATACACAAAGATGAAAGTATTCGTTTTAAAGAATGGGAAGGGAGGTATGAACAGTTGTATTTCGCAAAGTAGATACTCCCAAGCTACATTATTTCTATATTGTATAAGTATACTTATAATATAAATATATTATACCAGGAGAGCTAAGATTTGAGCCCTGACCTTAACAGTCAGGAAAAGCTGGGCTACTGGAGCCCTGCTCGCCACCAGCCTTTGTGTCCATGTGAAGATGCTCAGACCCATGAGCACAACCCCAGGCCAACATGGAGGCACCCTTCAGAAATGAGATAGGAATACAAAGGAAAGAGGGCCAGCTAAAGAAATGCTCACATAGTCCTCCTTCCTGGGCCTGCAGATACCACAAAAGGCAGCAGCTAGCTCCCTCTCCACAGGACCCTAGTGAGAAGGAGCTCATCGGAGCTGCTGGAGACCTCCGAGTTGCTGGAGAAATGTATGTTTAAGGATAAAGCCTGAAACTGTTGAGTCACGGAGCTGCAGGCAAGATGTTTTGGACCAGTTACCACAGGCCTGGATGCAACCCTGGCCGAAGTCCACTGCAAGGCTTTTATGCTATTGGAAGAGTTAATTTGCCTTTGTATTAGAGCTATGGTCAAAATGCAGTGTCAAGAACCTGCCTGTGTTAGTGGCCACATGGTGAAGGTGATGTAGGAAGTGATGTAGGAATGCTTACCTACAACAAGGGTTTGCTGATAGGCAGGGCGAAACAGTCACAACCACTGCAAGAAAGGTTCTGAATGGAAACCACATTAGGCAAGTCCCCAAAACCTCGCTGGGCTTCTAGGTAGGAAAGCATAGTGGTTTTGTTAGAAGCCTACGCTGTTCGCTACTCATCGGGGCGGTGTCCCTGAAATCCATCCCTGGGAGAGACACAAACTACATCTATATCCCCACCTAAGATCCCAAAAGCAAACCAAGACGTGATTTTACACAGGTTCACTCTGGGGAACCAATTAGTTTATGAGGCTTGCTTACAGAGCCTGGATATCCAGAGCAGTTACTTACAAAGGCTGCACTGACAACTCTTTACCAGCAGGGGGAGCAAGAGCTTCCCCACCACGGCACTGATGGAGCCCTACTCACCAGGCTTCTGTGCCCTTTAGTCACTCCTAGGGGCCACATGCAATTATGGCAGAATTTCATTAGCTGGGGGTGTGCGGCGGCTGCAGGCTCAGGTGACCTCTTTTCTGTGATTAGATGTCAACAATCTGGTGGTGGCCATTAGGCTTGGAGGGTAAGTCCTTTTCAAGGTGCTACAAATACCAGGAAGTAGAGAGTGACCTGGAATTCCAGGGAGGTGCGGTGGATGGAAATGTGACCTGACAAGCCCCTCATCATCCCTCCCACCCCCACCTCCCGGCACACAGATGTTGGAAGGAATCCCTTCCCACAGCAGAGCCAACTACAGCCGGGCCTGTCTTCACCACATGCATTTCCACTGCATAATGAATTGACGCATCTTTAACAAGATTTTCCTGTGATTTTAATTCCACAGGGGATTCAGCCAGCCTCGAGAAAGTACAAAATGGCATTTTACTACCTGTAGATACACACCCTAACTTTTAAATTCCTATCTTTGAGACGGGAAAGGAATCAGCAATAAGAGGAAATTAAATACATAAATCCTTTGATTTATCACTGGACACACGCACGGGCTCTGCCACGCTCAACACTGTTCGGGCTGCATTTCCCCAAGAGTCCCTGCTGCAAACACAGCGGAAAATCCTGATTTGGAATGAGAAATAATTTCATTTTAATCTTGTTTATCTTCCTGGTCTAGTAACCCCCTGTGGCCAGAGCCCATCTGGCACGCTTTCTCAAGAAAACTGTGGCCACTGTCATTTAATCCAATCTTGTGGCTGCTCTGTTGACTCTCAGTTTCTACCGTATGCCAATGGGGATTGGGTTTATTCACTTAAACCTAATAAACCGATACAGGGTACCATTTATTTAAAGGCCGTTTTGAAGGTATATACAACATGTTAGCAGGTTTTAGTGGAGCACGTGAAATGCTGTCTGCAGGGGAGTTCGCTGAGCCCAGAAAATTAGTTTAATCTCAGATGGACTGCCAGGAAGTGACCTGCCAAACAATGTGCAGATTGCAAGAGCCGTCTGCAAGTTTGTATCTCACATCAGCGGAACACGTGAGGAAAAGCCACTCGCCCTAATTGACTCTGCCAGTGCCCCTTAGAGCCCCAAATCTCTAACATCAACCTGCACCAGAGCCCCCAGAGGAAAGGGTTAAGAAAGACAACGGCCTGAGCCTCGTGCCAGAGATTTGGAATCAGGCTCTGAAAGGACATCCCATTATTGATGAGACGATACTATGACACGCCACCATTAATAAGGGTTTTCATTCCGTTCCCTCATGGACCAGAGGTCAGAATAAATCAAGCGTGTCATCAGCTCTAGAACATAATGTCCCAAAGGAACATTGCTTGGTGGCATAAATTATCTACCTCCTTCTCTGCCCAACGGAACACTGCTGGTTTCTCTTCACTGTGTGTGACTGCTAGGGGAGTGGATATCCCAGCATGCCTCTGGGGAGCATCTATGAGGACAAGATGCACATCACTAGAGGCACCTGGCTCTGGAGGATTTGGGGGAGAAAGAATGGCTTCATCTCTTGATGCACTCATCACATGATGGCATACAGTAGGTGGTCAAAGGTGTGTATTGGAGGGTAGTGAGCAGAAGTTCATCGTTCGGGGTGTGCCCTTGGGCTATCCCTCACTCTGGTCCTCTCTGAACCCCCTTTTGTCTGCTTCCTGGATGCCACAATGTCAGCATCTTCTGCCGCGTACACCTGCCGCCATGATGTTCTGCCTCAATCTGGGCATGCAGATATAGACTGAACTCTTTACAACTGTGAGAGACACAAACCCTCCTCCTTCCAGATGTTCCTCCAGGCCTTGGTCACAGCCACAAAAAAAAAAGTGACTAGCACGCATAGCCACATGTGGCATCCATGCAGTTGACTTTAGGGATCCAGTGTCTAATGTTTACCTCATTTCAATAAAGCTCTCTTTAAATGTCCATATGCATTTGGCTTCTGTGTGGAACCAGACAGCTAGATAGGGTCAGAACCATCTAGAAACAAAATAGAAGTTCACACACTTGATGAAACTGCATGACAAGGTTAGCAATCTCTCTCATCAATACATACAGGCACGAAAGCTTGGTGCCTCAAAAAGTCTCTCAGGTGAACTTTTTAGGGGAGAAAACAGACCTGAGGTAGCCAGCTGTAAGGGGACCATGCATGGGAAAGTGGTGCTTTCTACTTGAAATAAATAAGCAAATAAGCATGTGTTTACTCTCTGACTTCCGGCTCTCAGCAGCCAGGGGAGATCTTGCCACATATACAAGGTAACCAGTCCTCGCCACATATACAAGGTAACCAGTCCTCGCCACATATACAAGGTAACTGCCTAAGGTCTACATTGACACCACTCTGTAAAGTGCTTTCCCTCCTGTGTCACATCACTGACTCCAAAATGACCAAATAAGAAGACCCATCCTCCTTATCATTCAGATGCTGTTGTGCAAGGCTGGAGAGATGGCTCAGTGGTTAACAGCACTTACTGCTTGTCTTAGTCAGTGTTTCTATTCCTGCACAAACATCATGACCAAGAAGCAAGTTGGGGAGGAAAGGGTTTATTCAGCTCACACTTCCACATTGTTGTTCATCACCAGAGGAAGTCAGGACTGGAACTCAAGCAGGTCAGGAAGCAGGAGCTGAGGCAGAGGCCATGGAGGGATGTTCCTTACTGGCTTGCTTCCCCTGGCTTGTTCAGCCTGCTCTCTTATAGAGCCCAAGACTTCCAGCCTAGGGATGGCACCACCCACAAGGGGCTCTACCTCCTTGATCACTAATTGAGAAAATGCCCCACAGCTGGGTCTCATGGAGGCACTTCCCCAGCTGAAGCTCCCTTCTCTGTGATAACTCCAGCCTGTGTCAAGTTGGCACACAAAACCAGCCAGTACACTGCTCTTTCAGAGAACCCAGGTTTGGCTCCCAGCACCCACATTAGACAGCTCACAACTGCCTGTAACTACAGCTCCAGGGGAGGGGACCTAGTAAACTTTTCTGGCCTCTATAGGCACCTGCATATATGTGGTATGTACATAGGCAATCTGATACACAAATATACACACAAATCATAAAAGTAAGTCTTTGTTTCGTTTTGGTTTGGTTTTGGGTTTTTTGAGACAGGGTTTCTCTGTGTAGCCCTGGCTGTCCTGGAACTCACTCTATAGACCAGGCTGGCCTCAAACTCAGAAATCCACCTGCCTCTGCCTCCCAAGTGCTGATATTAAAGGCATGTGCCACCACCGCCCAGCTAAAAGTAAGTCTTTTAAAGAAAAGAAGCTGTGTGGTTTGTTTATGGGCACACGCTACCCCCACCTCAATTCATGAGCCAAAGCCTAGTCCCCACCTTAAAGGTGAGCAGTCATACAGGGCCTCTGGAGGCAGCTAGGCCCAGAGGGCTCAAGGAGCCCTCCTGGCCACACATGAACACAATAAGAAGCTTTATTAGTGAGGAAGCTCTTACCAGACACAGATTCTACCAGGACCTGTATTTGGAGCTTTTGGCAACCAAGAGCTGTGAAAATACGTCTACTCTTCGTAAGCCATTGGTTTTATGGCAGCTTGGGAACAGTGGTCAAAACTGAGGGGCAGAAAGAGACAACATGATTCCCCATGTCCCTCAGGCCACATAGGGATGAGGCTCAAGTTCTAAACTGGAAACTTTTCTGAGGTAAAAGGCCCACTATGCATTAGCAGAGCTGAGCAAAGTCAACACACTCACACATGCACAAGGAATCCAGTGGGAGAAAGGCCAGGGTGGGCCCCAAAGAGCATGTGCAAGAAGAAGGAACCAACCTGTGATCTGTGCTGCTGGCCCTGCCTGATGGTGCTGCTGGCTGACAAGGGTTTCCTGATGAGGTGGGACATGGGGGCTTTCCCACTGACCTGACGTGAGGACAGCCTCATGAGTAAACGGCATGCACTTCTCATGACGAGCCCAGATATATCAGTTAGAGTCGTCCCCTAAAAGGGTCAGTGGAGGTGTCGCAACACCCCAGCAGTATGATTCACCATCCGAAGATGACAAGCTGAAATGCACACAAATATTAGCAGGTGGGCTCCAGAAGTAGGCTCACACCTGTGGCTAGGCTTCATCTGACTCAGCACATGCCCTGAAGGGCAGAGACCTCCACAGCAGGCTTCCTGGAGCAGAGAGACCCGCCAAGCCCTCCAGCAGAAGAGGCAGAGCACACTTTGGCACCTAGGGAACTGCCTACTGACAAGAGACAATGGCCACCTGAATATGGAGAATCTTCTCACACTGCTGGGAGATGATACCTGTCAACACAGCCACTGTGGACTTCAGTGTGAGGATAACTTAAGGACCATCACGTGACCCAGCTAGACAACATTCTGGTACATACCCGAAACAGAATCAGTACAGGCAGGGATGCCTGCATACGAATGCTTAACAGTGGTACTCGGCGCAATAGCCAAGCCATAAAAGCTGCAGAGATGCTCAGCTATAGCGCTGTGGCTAAAGACAATGTGGAAACTCCACCCGGCAGCCATATAAGGAGTGAAGTCATGTTGTCTTCAGGAAAGCCTGGTGGGAAATGACATTAATCACACGCCAGACTCAGAAAGGCATGTTCTGTTGCTGTGAGCAGGCGTGTGACCAGAAGAAACCAGAAGACAGTTTCTTTTGGCTTGTGGTTCCAGAGAGAGTCCACAATGGCGGGAGAGGTAGTGTCACAGGTGGCAAGAGCAGGAAGCTAAGAGATCACATCTTCAACTTCAAGAGCAGTGCAGAGAGAGGGAACAGAAAGTGGGGTGAGGCCAGAAAGTCTCAAAGCCCACCCCCCGGGGGCATACTCCCTCGAGCAAGGCTGCAACTCCCAAAGGTTTCAGACGCTCCCCAAACAGCACCACCAACCCAGGACTTAGTGTTTAAATGCCTAAGCCTATGAGGCAACATTTCTCACTCGAACCATTCGGGGGAACATCCCATTTTCTCTCATAAATGGAATCTAGGTTGTTTCCAGAGGCAGGGAAATGAGAGACAATGTAGGAAGAGGAAAAGAACCAGGAGCCATGGGGGGAGGAGGACATTTCTCTCTACTTTGCCCCATGTAATGAGGGTTGATCCCCGAGAACCTCTGCCCTTTGCAAGAACTGAGTAAAATGGTTCCGTTCATTCCATGCTACATCACACATCCATTTAAAAAGTGCTTTCCAAAGACACTGAGATAATGAGAAAGTTTTATAAAATTATTAGTTAGAAGAAGCAGGCCATTTATGATGTCTAATAGGAAAAATAGAGGAAACAAGTTTAAAACAAACAAACAAAATATTTTAGAGCTGAGAGCCATTTCCTCTTGTAAGAATTGTGTTGATAAAGAAGGGGAGTTGTCCTTCTTTCCTAGGGCAGTGAGTGGCACACACTGGCTACTCAGGCCCTTCAGAAACAGGGCACAGAGGAGGAAGAAGGAAGGAGACAAGGTTCTGGGGAGTCTAGGACCAGTCAGGCAGAGCCAGGTTTCGTGTCTGTCATCCTGACCTGCCTACTCCAGTGGGTCCATGGATGTCTTCAATGGAGGTGCAAGCCAAGAACTTCATGAATGCATAATTTTAATAGAAATGGAAATATTTTATGACATAGAAAAATTATGATCAGAAGAGAGAATGGACAAATTTTCATCATAAAACAAGCGTATGGTGTGTACAACATTCCCTTCAAGAAGGGAAATGTCATTTCTGCAAGTATGTTTAGAGGTGGATGACTTAGGCACCCTGCGGACTTGAGTCTGGTCTCAGAGAAGCCTGACTCCACCCCATCTCTGGGCAAAGTATGTCTGTCAGTGTGGTGGGCCTCAAGAGACCCTCTTATTTATTACACCATCTGCTGCATCTCACGCGCCTTTAAGTGACAGTGGAGTGGGGAGGGTTAGGGGGTTGTTGCAGGCGGGGGGGTGCTGATGAACCCTTGAGCCATTCACCACCCTGAGCACATTCATGTTCTGGACACCAGAATGAGACTGCTCCAGAGCTCCCACAGGGACAGTGAACACCCTGTGATGGAATTTTCAGTTATTTGGGGGTTTGCTTCTATTGTATTGATAATGACTTCTAATTAAATACAATCACAGACCAAGACAAGACTTGAAGTTTACAAACCTTTGTCACCTCAGCTTGATTCTTCCACTAGTACCATCATTTGCTGAGATCAGGGCTCTGAAATCGCCAAGCACAACCTGAAACATGTCCTCCTTTAATTGACCTTTGCTTTATCCAACTGTGTTGTGTTTGTTCTTAGCTACATACCCACCATGGTCTTATGGTGGCCATTGCCTTTGTGCAACGTCCCCAGGTTTGTCAACACTCCTTGACGCTCCTTGGTCTGCTCTCTAGTACTAATACCCTCCTGCCACAGTTTGCTTACTCTGCTGTCTGGCACAGAATCCCTTTCTCTAGCGACCCGCAGCCTAATTCACCA
>NW_022196913.1:62416070-62445006 GCF_008632895.1 Mastomys coucha
CCGCATATTTCAAGCGGGCCTTCTGTAGATAACATTTAGGGTCATCTAGTTCTATGGCCAGCAGCCTCCGCTTTAACGTTTAATTTATTCCCATCCAGTATAATCACAGACACAGTCGAATTTAAACCTGACATGTTCATGTCTGTTTTTTTAAGATGAGGGTTTCTCTGTGTCATCCAGGTTGACTTCAGACTCTGCAGTTGAAGCAAGCCCCCTGCCTCAGCCCACTGCTACAGGTGTGTACCATCATTTGTTCTCTACTCCTCTAACTCTCTTTATCTCCCATTTTCTGAGTCAACTGAGATCTCAGCGTGCCTTTTACATCTTTCTGTTCTCTGTTTGGGCTAAGTACATCTCAGCGTTATCACATTTGGTGAATGACTGACACACCCGTGTGAGACCTTAACTTGCAACAGCCCATTCAGTCCAGCCCGTTCAGTCTATATTGCACCATTGATTGGAAGAAGCACAACGATCCCCCCGCCCTACTCCTCTGGGCCACACTTGCTGCTCATGTGTGAGAATAAGCATACAAACATTATGTCACATGATCTACATACATAGTAAACCCAACGGTGCTTCTACCATTTTTGTATGTTTCCTTTTAATGGTATGCCTTCTGAAGTAATTGCATACATTTATACAATGTATTCAGATCATATCTAATCCATTTCCCTTCTTCTAATTTCTCCCTGGCCCCCAAAGTCATTTTTAATTAAATTGGATTGAAAGAAAATGTATGCATATCTTATACAGAAATGTATGCATAACTTACATATAAATTTATAAATATATGCATAGTTTATTTTAAATTATGTGTCTGTGTGTGTGTGTGTGTGTGTGTGTGTGTGTGTGTGTGTGTGTGTGTCTGCAGATGTATGCAGTGCCTGGGGAAACCAGAAGAGGGAGGGGATCAGATCTTCTAGAACTGGATTACAGAGGGTTGTGACTACTGCAACATGGGTGCCAGGGACTCAGGCCCTCTGACCCCCTCTGTGGGCTGGAACTTGTAGCAGAATGTAACTGGAAGGGTTGCTCTAGAGTTAGATCAATGAAAAGATTTAATCTGACGAACGCAATGTCAAATCAACGGGGTCTGTGGTCACGTGGGATGTGTGGTTAGCTATACACATGATGAACCACCGAGCATCTCTCTAGGCCCTCAAAAGCCTACATACAAAGCGACAGAACTGAAACATTTCCTCTCTCATACACTGAGGCTTCTGGAAACAAACTGCATTGACTTCTCTGAAAAGACGTATTTCACCTTCCTGATTAATGGGCGCTTTGTTTAATTCATTTAACAGTTAACAGATTCCTAATGTTCTTTTCCTATTTTAAATGCACCATGCCATTCTTAGCTGGCTTCCTCATGCCGTAATGAGTTGGGTTTTAAAGTAGCATCACCCCCATTATGAGTAACACATTGTGCGCCACCCGTTTGCTCGCAGGGCTTCTCTTTGTAGGGCTTTGACTCCATTGCTGCTGCAGCAGCTGTTTCTGCACACCCTGCTCTAGAGCACTGCGTCTCTGGATCTTTAACCCAACAGTTTCAGGAATTGTTTTGGTATTTGGTTTTTTTCTGTCGTATTTTCCCTTCTTTCCCTCTCCCTTCGAGAATACCTGTTGGTCCTAGTTCGTTTCCATTTGTCAACATGACAAGCTAGAGTTCTCTGAGGTTAGAAACTGAGAAAACCGCCTCTGTCAGACTGGCCCATAGGCAAGTCTGTGGAGCATTTCCTTGATTAATGATGTGGGTGGGACAAGTCCACTGATAGCAGTGGCACTCCTGAGCTGGTGGTCCTGGGGTGTATAGGAAATTAGGGTGTGCAAGCCAGTAAGCAGTGCTCCTCCACGGCCTCTGCTTCAGTTCCTGCTTCTAGGTTCCTGCCTTGAGCTCCTGTCCTGACTTCCTTTGGTGGCTGATTATGATCAGGTGAGTTGCTTTTCATCATGGCATTTATTATAGTGATGGAGACCCTAGCTAAGACACCGTCATGTGTATAGCTAACCACACATCCCACGTGACCACAGACCCAGTTGATTTGACATTGTGTTCGTCAGATTAAATCTTTCCATTGATCTAACTCTAGAGCAACCCTCCCAGTTCCATTCTGTTACAAGTTCCAGCCCACAGTCATTTCACTTCAGGCGCTGTATTTTCAGTGTTAAATTTTGCATTTTAAACAGTTTTCTCTTCTCTGTTCACATCTCAGTATGTTTATTAGCACCCCCCTTTCCTCCATCTTTGTACACATTTGCAGCAGTTACGTCAACATGCTCATCCCCTAATCCCAACATCTGTTGTATCATCTCAGGGCAGAGCTGGCTGGACTACTGTGTAGACATGACTCACATTCCTGTGTCTTCATAGGTCTGATGGTGTTTTCAGTATTTTGTGAAATCATTTTTTGAAATGGTTGACAAGATGAGGTGGAGTCTCTAGGTTCTTTCCCCTGTACTGAAGAACATTGATTGAGTGTTCTAACAGTTCCTTTGGCTAGACTTGAACTCCAACATGTTTCTCTTTGACCGAACAGCAGCTGAACCATCTCAGATCTTTCAGACTCCCAGCACTGCTTTTCGCTAAGAAGCACGGAGCCTATCCCACTCATGTGAGTTCAGGAATCACCTAATGATTTAGGCAAGATTTACAATGATTGCCACCTCCCTTCCAACAGCTCACTCCTTTCTGCACCCCTCCGACTCCACACTTATGTTTACATGTATGTGCGTGTTGTTATGTGAGTGTGTGCACCATGTAGGCTCAGTGTCCGCAGAAGCTAGAAGACAACATCAAATCCCTGAAACAAGAATTAGAGAGCCACTCTGTAGGTGCTGGGAATGGAACCCGGGACCTCTATCATGGGCAGTAAGTGCTCCTAATCACTGAGCCATCTCTCCAGACCCTAAAGGCATTATTTCAATGGTTATCTGTTAATACTAAGGCTGCAAGCATGAATATTAAGGTTCTAACTTCAAAAGGTCACTCAAGGGATTGCGGAGATCATACTGAATGCATATCAAAGAGACTAGCTAGATCAGAGAGACTCAGCACAGCACCCTGTCACAAGAAAATACTCAACACTGACTATGATCGCTGGTAACACTGATGAGTTTGGCACGGCGACTCACGTTATGTGGTGGTTTGAATGTGCTTGGCCCATGGGAAATGGCACTCTGAGGAGATGCCATCTTGTTGGAAGAAGTGCATCACTGTGGAGGTAGGCTTTGTGGTCTCCCATGTTCAAGCTCTTCCCAGTGTGGAAGAGAACCTCCTCATGGCTGCCTGCAGAGGAGAGTCCTCTCCTGGATGCCTTCAGGCTTCTTGGCTTCTTCAGCGCCAAGTCTGCAGGCATGATGTCATGCTCCCCACCATAGTGATAATAGACTGAACCTCTCAAACTATAAGGCAGCCCCAACTAAATTCTTTCCTTTATAAGAGTTGCCTTGGTCATGGTGTCTCTTCACAGCAATGAAAACCCTAACTTAGACACTTACTGGATTCTACCTTGCTGTCTTCCACAGCCCTTGGCCACTAGGTATGTCCTCTAGCACTGACCCCAAGGCCACTGCCCTCAGAGCTGGCTCAAGCAAAGTTCCCCAGCCCATGTCGTCTCTAGAACCCCTTCAGCTGAGGAAAGTCTAAGGTATCCAGTGAGTTCATGAACTTCATAAAAGCTGAAGATGAGAAATCAGGCCCTAGTCATGTGCTCAGCTGTCACATGCATGTTCACACCAACCATACAAGGTAAGGCTTTGTCCAAAGCATGGTTGTTTAAGACCTCCTTCCATCCTGCATCTGCTCTGCCTCATTCTACCTTATCCTAGAAAACACTGAAACCCAGGAAGGAGGGACCAAATGAGCATACAATCAGAACTGAATCAGATGAAGAACTTAGTCCACATTATCTCCATGTAGTTAAAGTCACTGCTGGTCATGATGGTACAGAAATGCCTTTCAGAAATGCTGTTACCCATCAGGGGTCATAGTGGCACTAGGAGTCATGTGACAAGAGGGGAGTGCCCAGCCCTGGAAGTACCTAGCATGGAGAAGAAATGGGTTTGGAAGCATGCCAAACTAGAATCTAGACTGTGCATCTAGATGTCTTGGATCTCCCAGCAACAGAGCAAACAAAACAGAAGTGAAGACCTTGGAGCAACACAACATGACGCTCCCTGACAGCAAGGGTCCCAATAATGCAGAAAATGCCACTGCAAATACCAAGACTGCGTCCTTTATTTTTATGGGAGTCACGTGATATAGAAATAATTCAAATCCCTGTGCTCGAGGGGCATAACACCACAAACAAGCAGAGCGCATCTGTGTTGGAAGTTGTATGCTTTGTGCATCCAATTATCAAATATAAAAACAAATTTGTTCAGTCACTAGAGGAAGGCTGAATTATCTTTCTAATCTCTCTGTAGAGAATATTACAAAATTGATGTCACATAAAGAGATGATCAAAGAGCATGCTGCAAAAACACACGGGGCAAAATTTATTGCAGAGGTGTGTTGGGCAGTTAATTTCTAAAATACATTCTGTTTGTAATATGTACACGCTTTTGAAAACTTATAATTCTGTGACTATTTTCACAGCCCAAACAACAAATCATTTTACACATCAGTGTATAAAAAATTATTTGGAGCTTCTGCAAAGAATGTCCACACATGCCAGAAGCTTCCAGCTGCACCAAACCTGGATCTACACCCGTATGAGTGGCCATGATATTGGAGAGTTCACTGTCCTCTCTGGAAAAAACAAAGGTTTCCTGATACACCCACAGAACCCTCACACAGCTCCATCCCACTGTCCAGACCCATCACTCCACAGTTGCTTATCCAGCCTCTTTGAAGCTCAGCTCTGTAGGCGATAAAACACGGTTGATTTTGATATCCCTTCCCAGTTGGATATGGAGATCTGTGGTGGTCAATACTGTAGCTTGCTTGAGATCTTAGAACATTTTCCCCATCAACCATAAAAAGTAAATATGATCCTGTGTCTTGAACCAAATAAAAATGGGTCCATTTCTTAGCACTATAGGAAGAGTTATTGAGGTTTGGTCTATTGCTATATGTTGTAATGCTAAATTCTATACCTGAAGGTCCAGGCCTACCAATGACTCCCCCTGTTGACAAGCTTTTCTTGTGCAAACTTTGTTCCTTGATTTAAAACTATTGGTTAGATAAAACTGGCTACAGCCAATTACTAGAGGAATTAGAGGTAGGTGGGTTTGGAGTGACCTTGTTGGAGGAGGAGAAACCAGAGGGAAGGAAGAAGAAGGAGAAGTTGCCATGGGTTAGGTGAATTCATGAAAACGTGGCCCAGATAAAACAGTGAGGAATAATTCTATCGATAAAGGATATATTTTAATAGCACACAGGATAGTTATCTGCTCAGCTCTTGTGCTTTTTAAGGCTTATTATAAATATAAAGGTGGTGTGTGCCTTTTGTCCCGGAAGTGAATGGTCAAAGGTAGGGTAGAAACCCCAGATTGAGATTTAAAATGTCTACAGCAAGAGCTACAGAGAGTCCTGAGTAGAACCAGATGCAAAAAACTCAGTCCTTGTTCTCAAGGACCTGAAGTCGGGGTGGGGAGGCTGAGTAGACATGAGATACCCCCTGCTTAAAATGCCAAAATATTTACCTAGCAACAAAGAATGGACCATACAAGCCATAACTGCAAGATTTAAATGTGCATGCTTTTCCCAGGTATATCCTCATTCCATTTAGCAAGAACAGGCAATCCTCCCAGGATGGGAGAGCTATGGTAGGCGGGGCTGAGATGGGCGGGACCAGGATGGGAGGGGTGGGGGTGGGGCTCTGGGGTTCTGCAGGTTCTGTTCTGTGGTGTCCTTTTGCTTGCTCAGTCTATTTTACCCGCTGGGCTACGCTATCCCCCCACAGTATATTATAGGAGGGGGATACAGCAAGGAAAAAATGAAGCAGGTGATGCCAAAGTGTGCATTTTCCAGAAGAAAACTTTTAGGACACAGGAAACAGTGGCCAATAAAACTTTAGGGAACAGAGGCAGCATGGTGACTTAGGGAGGACCTCACAATAGCCCCTGCATCAAGAGCAAAGAAGTGCTCAGCTGTTACGAATGAGGAGTGGGAGACACAGGCAGACAGACGTCTCACACAGCCTGGGGAAATGTGCCGGGAAGGTTGGCAGCCTGAGACTGAAGTTTGAAGGCCCAGGTGTCACGGCTTCCGAGAGCTGAGTCAGCAAGCATGTTCATTTCCAGGAACTCGGCTGCACAGAACTCCCGCTGCATTTCTATACTAAGGAAAGGGAGCCGTGGTTACAGAGAGAGGAGACATGGTGCCACGAACCATGGAGACTAAAATGCTGATATACACAAAGGGCCAAGCATAGGCTTGGCAGTTAGTAAAGGCTTGACGGGCAGTAGCTGTCAGAACGATATGCCTGCTGACCAATGTCACGAAGCACAGGACGTGTCCCACGGGCATACCCAGCTGGACTTAATCCAGCACAAGGCATAGTAAAATCACACCATTCCATGTGTCCTTCTGAACTGTTTTAGACATATGAAAACCCCATTACCAAACTGCCTACTCCCCGATATGCCAGTCATTTGCATATGAGATGTCAGAGGGAATCCCTGTTCTTCCTCTCTCGCCACCAGGCAGCATTTTCCTGTAGGAAGCAAGGAGAATGCTGAAGGGGAAGTGGGTGTAGCCCTGTCTGCCCAACCTCAGTGGCTACTCAATAATAAGCAGGCCCTTCCTGATGCCTCATTCCTCACTCACAACCCTGGCTTGGAAGACCTGCTGAGGCTCTAGCTTCCCACCAGAGAGTGCCAGAGCCTGACCCTCTGATATCACCTTCAGCTGTCTCCACCAGGAGAGGCGGGTCCTAAGAATGCCCCACCTCCATAGGCTCTCATACTTGAATGGTTGGTCATTAGGGAGTGAAGCTACTTAACAGGGATTGAAGATGTGGCCTTGTTGGATTAGGTGTGACTATATTGGAGTGGGTGTGGCCTTGATGGAGTGGGTGTGGCCTTGGTGGAGTGGGTGTGGCCTTGATGAAGTGGGTGTGGCCTTGATGAAGTAGGTGTGGCTTTGTTGGAGTGGGCGTGGCCTTGATGGAGTCACTGGGGATGGCTTTGAAGTTTCAAATCTTCGAGCTAGGCCCTATGTCTGTCTCTTCCTGATGCCTGCTGATCTGAATGTAGAACTCTCAACTACCTCTCCAGCACCATGTCTGCCTGTGTGCCACCCCATGCTTCCTGCCATGACGACTGTGGACTAAAACCTGTGAGCTGTAAGCCAGTTCCACTTAAACGCTTTCCTTTGCCAAGGCTACGATGCCTCCTCACAGCCGTCGACCACTGACTAAGATGGGCCTTTTGTGACCTGTGTTAGGTTTTCTCTGCTGCAAGCATCGGAAGTACCAACTGAGCCACCCACAGACCCTGACTAACATCCAGCCAAATGCGATGTGTGTGCGCCCAATCCACAGAGCACTCCGCAGCTATCAGAACAAAGGAACGTGTGTAAATGTGTTGGCATGTAAGGAGGACCTAGGCTGTGGTGTGAGGCAAGGGCACAAGTGATCTTACACTCAGAAAAAGACAGCAGGAGCTGCGGGCATATCCACAATAAACACCCTGGCTGAAGACATTTGCATACAAGTTTAACTTGCTTATTTCCAATGGATGAGATTAGAGATTTTTAAAAATGTCTTTGTGCTTTTCTGAAGAATTTGATTAGTCTGAGAAAAGTGAGAATTACTTTTATATTAGAACCAAGAAAACAGCCAATTCTACATTGGGGGAAAGCCATCCAAAAGAGCCAGATCTTCAGGAAGCCATGAGAGACACCTCCTTGGCTGCCATCTGTCCTTCTCCTTTACATCCTCTGATGTTTACCAGGCTTTCCCATCATGCTCTTGGCACAAGGGAAGGAAGCAGGAGCCCACAGGCAGAGGTTGCTGTACATGAAGAGAGCGGAGGACAGAAACCACCAGAACTTCAGGGCATCCGGCCTATGAAGCTCCTTGGCCATACTCTCTTGATGTTTCAATGGACTTAAGGAGCCTTGCAGTGAACCTAGCCCTCCTCCACCACAGCTATTCATGTCAGGCCTCTTCTGGGAGCAAATATAGCGCCTCAGGCTACTCAGCTTACAGTACTCTAACCAAGTACCTAAGAAGATCAATTTCAAGGAGGAACAATTAATTTGGGCTCACCTCTTATCTTAGGGTTTTACTGCTGTGAACAGACACTATGACCAAGACAAGTCTTATAAGGACAATGTTTAATTGGGGCTGGCTTACAGTCCATTATCATCAAGGCAGGAGCATGGCAGCATCCAGGCAGGCATGGTGCAGGGGGAGCTGAGAGTTCTACATCTTCATCTGAAGGCTGCCAGGAGAATACTGCCTTCCAGGCAGCTAGGACTAGGGTATTAAAGCCCATGCCCACAGGGTCACACCCACTCCAACAAGACCATACCTCCTTAATAGTGCCACTGTCTGGGCCAAGCACCTACAAACCATCACACAAATGTGATGGTTTATACCTTCTAAAGGAATATCCTGTTCATAGCCCAAAGAAGTATTCCTCCAACCAGCCTACCTCCCAATAAACAGTGAAGCTCTAAAGTCATAGAGTCAGAGATCCACCACTGATGAGGTTGGAACCTTCATGATTCAATCACTTTTCAATGTCACCACCAGCTGTGGACCAAGCCTTACCATAGAGACCTTTATCCCCAGACTAGAAGGCATCTCAGAGCTCCTCATTGGGCCACTACTGTTCTTGCCCACCAGAAGGCGTCTCAGAGCTTCTCAGAGCTTCTCATTGGCCCACCACTGTCCTTGCCCACCAGAAGGCATCTTAGAGCTCCTCATTGGCCCACTACCATCCTTCCCCCCCCCCCCCGTGCCTACCCATTTTGTCTTGAGCAACCCAAGTGTTTTTCAGACGCACGGACGTAGGCATGGCTATGGCCTGACTCTCACTCCTTGCTAGTATTTGTTTACTGGAAACCCTGTTTTTCCCACCTCAGATCTGAGTGACCTTGAGCACACATGGCTTATGTTTACTTAGTGGTATGTTCAGACAATAGACATCACATACAAATATCATGACAGTTAAGTTAGAAAACTAATGCCACATATAAAGTGTCATGCCCAGTACCTGACTAATACAGATATAGAGGCTCGCAGACATCTATTGAACTGAGTACAGGGTCCCCAGTGAAGGAGTTAGAGAAAGGACCAATGGAGCTGAGGGGGTTGCATTCCCTTAGGATGAACAACAATATGAACTAACTAGTACCCTCAGAGCTCCCAGGGTCTCAACCACCAACCAAGGACTGCACATGGAGGTGTCTGATTGTTCTGACAGCATGTGTATAGTAGAGGATAGCAAATTCGATCATCAATGAGAGGAAAGGACCTCGGCCCTGTGAGGGTTTGGTGCCCCAGTGTAGGGGAATGCGAGGGCCAGAAAGTGGGAGAGGGCGGGATGGCAGGCATGGGGAAGTGGGAGGCAACAGGGGTTTGTTTTTGTTGTTTTTGTTTGTTTCTTTGTTTTTTGGAGGGGAAACTGGGAATGAAGAAATTTACATGTAAATAAAGAAAATATCTAAAATAAAAAAAAATAAAAAATAAATAAAGTGTCATGCCCGCCAGGGTCCCCAGACACTGGGTCTTCCCACAATCCATCAGTACTACCATCACAAGAGAGCATCCAACAGATATGCTATGGACATTTTTTATGAAGTATTATCCATTGTCTCTGTTCCCACATATGTTGCAAAAACCTAGTCACCGAGAAACCATCACATAATGCCCACATCTACATATGACAACCCCCCCCCCCCAAAATCTAAAATCAGCATAGATTTTGGAGCCAGGTCCTATTTGCAGTTGGCTTGTACCATTCATTGGCTACGTGTCTCAAGCAAGTTACTGAACTGATTCAAGCAAGTTAGCCAGTCCTATAAGATGAAACTGGCATCACCTTCCTGAAGGGATTCTGAAGGAGGAGGACGAGAAGGAGGAAGAAGAAGGGAGAGGAAGAGGAAGAGGGGGAGGAGGAGGGGAAGCAGCAGCAGCAGCAACATACCTCACTGTAATTTTTACTCTCACAGCATAATGGCATCCAGGTGGAAGTACGCCACCATTATCTCCATTTAGGAATTCTCCATCATTTGCTGATTTATTAACCATAAGGAGCAATTCCCCGAGGAAGGAGGGTACAGTTGAAATAATTGTTCTGAAGAAAGCAAGGTAGATTGGTGCGCTAGAATCATTAATCACAAACACAACACGCGTCTGACGCGTTGGTTTCTGCAAAGCTTTCTTTGGTGACCGGGGAGAGTTCGCACACAAATCCAGAGTCACTTCAGCCTACAGCTCTTGGCTGCTTCCCAGCCTGGCCCAGCTCTGCCCAGCAGAGGAATGGGTAACTGAAATGGCAGCTGGGTGGAGGAGAGGTTGTTGCCATTAGTCACTGCAAAGCAGCCAGAGCCTAATGGGCTTATTAATGAATTAATAACTTAGGGAATATTTGGTGGCTGTTTTCTACTGAATAATGGCCGTGAAATACCGCGAAAGTAACCCAGGAAATGAGAGGCTATGGATGCTGAACATGAAAAAGAAACTACCTCCCCCAGAGGCAGGCGAGATACGCTTTCAAATCCGTTTGGCTGGTATTACAAAGTAGCGGGGTTACTCTACTCCTCAACACGGGTACCCTCAAGATCTGCCTGTGGAAAGCTTCCTCCCCTCGGAGCAAAGGTCCCACAGGCCAGGCTAGAAATCTATGTTGTTTTCATCTTTAAAAGCGCATGCTTCAAAGTGGACACTAGTCTCTCAGGCCACCGGACAACAACCACTGGTGCTGGCTTCAACAAACAGCTAAGCTAAGAGGAATGAATTCAAAGTAACTTCTTTGTTGTTTGCTTCCAAGAGTTGTGGTTTTACTGCGAGGAGATCTCAACACACTGCTTGGGGGTGTGAGGGGTGGGGAGAACACGAACTAATCGTTTTAATCACCACTATGTGTGAGCCGCTACCATCAAGTTGTGGTATGCAGAACAGGTAATTCCAGGTTCACATTTGTTCCCATGGTCTATGGTTAATGGTTAGTTTAATGGTTAGTTTGAAACTGGGTATATATTAAAAGTATTGGGCCAAGCAGTGGTGGCGCATGCCTTTAATCCCAGCACTTGGGAGGCAGAGGCAGGTGGATTTCTGAGTTCGAGGCCAGCCTAGTCTACAGAGTGAGTTCCAGGACACCCAGGACTATACAGAGAAACCCTGTTTGTCTCGAAAAACCAAACCAAACCAAACCAAAACAAAACAAAACAAAAAAGTATTGCTGTCTTAGACTCTTTACAGAAGATTCCATTACATAGTTACAAGCCTGAAAAAATGGTAAAGCCATCCCTAGCCCCCTGTTCTTCGTTTGAAACTGTGTAGCATAATTCTAAACGACTCCGAAGTATTTACTCATTTTTTTTCTTGAATCTGATCTTCAAACACACACACACACACACACACATACATACACACACACTGACTTTTCTCCTTTGGCTTGAGAACTATAACTATTGCCTCAAGTTAGCATGAACATATAAAAATATGAAAACTAATCACCCACCAGCTGATTTGAGGTCTGCCTTGGGCAGACTTGGCCTGTATTTGATTTTAAATCATGAGCACATGCAATACTTCGGCGCCTACTCCTTTGTAGCCGTCTCTTGATAGTGAAGAAGGCATGAACTCTCCCGGTGTCAGTCACTATTCTGCAGGATCCCAGGGGCTGTCTAGTGCCACAGAGCATACCTCTGCCCTCGTTTACTTAGCCTGTCGGCATTAATTAGGCTTTCCCACCTGACAAAAAAGTCTCTCTTTCTATCCCCAAATTGCAACAGCCAGGCAGCTGGGTACCAAGGAGCTGCCTGGAAATGTCAATTCTTTAGGGTACTTCTTTAGAGAGTGATCCTAGACACATTCCATTTCAAAGTGTGCCCGAAAACCCTCAGGAGCTGGCTCAGTGTTCAAACTTAGCTCCCTCACATGTTTAACCACGGAGAATCCCCTGGAGTTGTCCAACTATGTGGGGCTCCAGGTGCCACCATGAAAGTCTGTGACTAAGCTTGGGATCTCAGGCGGTCTGGCCCCGGAAAGCTCAAGAAAACCACACCCACCACACACATCTCAAATCTTCATTACTCTACCAGCAACTACGTAGGAAGACTTGAGATTTCAAGTTTGCCTCTGTTTTTCTTAATCTACATTCAGATACAAATTAAAATCTAGACTACCCCTCCAAATGATGGTAACTTGGGACTCCAGGTTCTTTACAAAACAGCAATGCCTCCTTAAGAGTGCCATGAGTGGGGTGTATGGTTAGTTCAGGAGTCCAGCGAGGTCTTAAAGGCTTATGAGAATAAATGCCTTTTCTGTTCCTAATTCCTACCCTCTGCCTCTTGCACTGCTACTGAATATCTCACCAAGAGGAGACACCACCGGGGAAGGTCTTCTCTGAAGAGCAAATGCCCCTGTGGCACTAGTGCCCTCCATGCCTAAGCTACCTCCAGAGAAGAGAAGAATGGGGCATGCCGACTCTCCAGCCACTTGCTCTCATCTATTAAACCTGACCGGTCTTGGCCTTGCAGCTTCCTAGATCATCAGCATCTGAATGCAGAATGGCACCGTTTTCTTTAGGGGGCAACAGAGAGTGGTTGATGGGCCCTGAACCAAAGTGTACACCTATCAGCTATTTTCAGTGGCTCCTGAAATTCTCACCAGGAGTCTCCTCCCAGAGCTCAGCAGGATGGTGCCTTAATAAGTATACAGTTGTGCACTTCAGAGCGACACTCAGCTTGTCCCTGGGGTGGTGCAACTAACACAGTGAGGCACACAGGGCCGAGGTATGTGCGTGCAGAAGGGTCAGGCTTGGCTGGGAGCAGAGGTCACAGAGAAGGAGCAAAGTGGGCCACCCCACCACCGCTGACAGTGCTTGCCTAGAAAACTATCCAAAAGCCTGCCACCTGAGACCATGTCCATGGGAAAGCCTCCAACAGCCTCAGAGGGGACCCACAGGAGAGCTCAGCTCTGTCCTCCTCGCTCATACAGCTCCCCTCAGAGGGGACCCACAGGAGACCTCAGCTCTGTCCTCGCTCATACAGCTTCCCTGAAATGACCTGACCCTAGGTTGGGAAAGGTAGCTCGCTCTAACCATCACCTGGTCAAGAGCCCACCTTCCCTGGCAAACGCCTCCTGTGAGTCTCCGTGGGTTCCACAGACCAGGGCTTATCCAACAGGGTGGGTTCATAAGGGACAGAACAAAAGGGTTTTCTCTAGTATGTTTAGATTATTTACTGCATGGCCTGAAGGCTCTGCGTCCTGGGGGAAATCAAGCAGCTTCCACAAAACCTTCCCATAGAGACAGAACAGCACAGCAGCTCCTCAGGCTCTAGCTGACCCCTCCCTGTTCTCCTAGGCGATCATCCCAACCTCTGCAGAGCCAGGCTTAACTTTTCCTCTCCTTTTCCTTCTCTGAGTTCCCTGGACCTAGAACATACCAATAAACCCGGGTTCAAGCTCTGAAACCATCCCCCCGAGGCTTCTCTGTCCAGGGGCTGACACTTTATTCAAAGTCCAAGAGCCTGAGAGAACACACAGTGTGTCTGTTCCATTCCTCCTCCTGAGAGAACACACAGTATGTCTACTGCATGCCCTCTCCTGAGAGAACACACAGTGTGTCTGTTCCATTCCTCTTCCTGAGAGAACACACAATATGTCTACTGCATTCCCTCTCCTGAGAGAACACACAGTGTGTCTACTCCATTACCTCTCCTGAGAGAACACACAGTGTGTCTACTCCATTCCCTCTCCTGAGAGAACACACAGAACTCCATTTCCTCACTCAAGGCAGGCAGCTTCATCACTGCTCATCAGTTGAGTAAGCACAGAGAATCATGGGCATCTCCTCAACACTCATGTCTCCCACAGTGGTTCCAAGACCTCCAAAAGCCAAAGTCACAAGCCCCATGCCTTTTGGTCCTAGAGTAGCCTGAGCAGATTTCCCAGGCCTGGCTTTGAGTGTAGTAGTCCATGGTTCGGCCAAAAGAAGACAGGGCTCCAGTATTTGACAAGGCCGCGCTGGAGTCCCACCCAGCTCTGCCCCTGACAAGCTTTCCGGGGTTCATTTTCCTCACCTATACAAAACAGATAATAGAACATACCTTGGGGAGGCTTTTTTAATTAATTAGAAATGTCAGATAAGACACCCAGCACAGTGTCAGAAACATGCTCTGTTCTCTAAGAAAAGTAGTTAGTATTGCTGGTCGCATGTCTGTTGTTTATGCCAGGCAAGGATCTCTAGCGACTGACTTACAGCCGGGCTCTGTTGAAAGAGACAAACAAGCTCCTGTCATGCCAAGAGTCTGTGCCTGGACCATGTTCTTCATTGTCTCTGCTCCCCCGTGCATCTCACCCTGCACTCTGCACCAGGCTGGCTGTTCCGTAAATTAAGCTCCTAGGACAGCCCCAGCCAGCACTGCACCTTTAATTGGCTCTGGTGAGATCAGCAGCATTTAAAAGCTTTCTCTGTCCACCACTGAGAGTGACTGGGTCTAACACCCAGCAGAGACTGGCAGTCTTTGGGAACATTTGAAACTATCGCATGTACCAAATGTCACTGCTTCCACAATCTTACACATCCTTCAGACCAAAGCCTTCTCCTGCCTGCATATCCCACCGAATCCCTGGGGCCCCTTCTCTCTTCTGCATGTGTTGATCTTCGACCTCTGCAGCTCAGGCAGGAATGAGGAGCAGACAGCCAGAGCTGGGTGTTGTGCTAGCGTAGAGCTGTGTTACCTCAGCTAAAAATCCACCTCCTTCCACTCAGAAGCCTTCCAAGAGCCAGCCTGCACGGATTCAAAGCTGAGCCTATATACTCTGCAATTCATATTCCACTGGACTGTAGCTCCTGCCTCCTCTTATCTCCCGTCCCAGGAGGCTGCGAGCTCCAGGGACCTACCCATCTCTGCAGCAGGGCTGTCGAGGTGTATAGAGGATGCATTTACTAAGTAAACAGGCTACCAGAGCCTGAAGGCTTTTCTTCCCCATGCCTCACCCGAGGAAGCAGCAGCTGGAGAGGCTGGGCACTTCAGCTTCTCTCTACTCTGCTTTATAGAGGATAGAAGGGACCTGCATGACAAAGCAAAGACCAGCCTGGCTTCTGCTCACCGGTGTCCTGGTGGCTGGAGACTCTCCATTTGTGATGTCATACGTGTTTTCCCTAGATGGTGAGCTCCCCTAGATCAGGCACAGGGTCCGTCTGTCCACACAAACACTCCATGCGGGCTGCCATGGAGACTTACAGAAACTCTCCAGGCCAGTTAGCGGTCACTGTTTGCGTGGTCTCAGACTTCCTTCTATGCATGGATCTTCCCGAGACAGCTGCTGAAGTGCCGGTGGTGTATGTACCAAGAGGCTGAGAGTCAGCATTTCTGATGGTCCCAGGGGCCCCAGACTTCTGAGAAAGAGCAGGTCTGCTGGCTGCGGCCACTCTTCTGTTCTCAGGAAGGAACCCCCATTCTTCATTCCTGGGTAACTACTGTTATCATTTCTTTCACCTACAGACAGCTGTCATAAAAGGCTAGATGACATCTGAGTGAGGAAACCCAGAGCAGAGCTCCATCTCAAAGAGCCAAGGCTGAAGAACTTTCCAGATTAAACCCTTTATTCTGCACCCCAGGCTGACTGCCAGACTCGCAGCTTTCCGCAGTTCCTCACTAACAACCTGGTCCCTGCAGCCGAGGCCCACCCAGAAGCCTCTACTTTAAAATCCCTGGAATTTTAAGACCTTATTCTAAACTAAAGTTTTCCCCTGCAGGTTTCATCTCTAGCTCCTCTGCTTTCTGAATATTTCATTTATGCCCAGGATAGAGTCTTAAATTGCAGGAAACCAGAATTCTGCAGCTCAATTAGTCTAATTTACAACCTGCCGTTTTTCTCACTTAACAATTAAAATAACACCATTTCTGAGTTCACTGGAGAACTCAGGGCCCCAGTGCAGAGCAAATCTACCTGCTCTGTAGATTCAGGGTCCTGTCTTCTAAAAGGGGAGGGGGCTACGCAATGTTCTGAGGCGAAGGCTTTTTCCCAAGCTGATAAGACCCGTCCATGACAACACGGACAGAGGGTGAAACACCATCCTTTCTCGGGCCTTGGGTGCCACAGCTCCTTCAGTTCACTGTTGGCAGAACTGGTTGCAAGCACTGGGAAAAGAACCATCTCATTGTTGTACAAGCATACGTGACCAAAGTGAAAGGACCTTCCCAAAGCAATTTTGTTTTGTCAAAGGAGTGTACCAGTACCCAGTCAGGCTGGGAAGGACACTCAAGCCAAGATGGCCTCTGTCTTTTATTCTTGATGCAAGTGATAACTGTTTATCATCCCCTGTGTGGGGAGTTCAACTTCACAATCTGCCACACTTGGTTAGTCGGCACAAAGGGAAAGGGGGAGGGGGAGGCTCAGGAAGTATGAGTCTTTGTAGGGCTAACTACCTTTGAAGAGAGAGGGGGAGAGAGAGAGAGAGAGAAGAGAGGGAGAGAGAGAGAGAGAGAGAGAGAGAAGAGAGGGAGAGAGAGAGGGAGAGAGAGAGGGAGAGAGAGAGGAGAAAGAGGAGGAAGAGGAGGAGGAAGAGGAGGAAGAGGAAGAAGGAGGAGGAGGAAGAGGAGGAAGAGGAAGAAGGAGGAGGAAGAAGAGGAGAAGGAAGAGGAGGAGGAAGAGGAGGAGAAGAGGAAGAGGAAGAAGAGAAGGAGGAGGAGGAAGAGGAAGAAGGAGGAGGAGGAGAAAGAAGAGGAGAAGGAGGAGGAGGAAGAAGAGGAAGAAGGAGGAGGAGGAGAAAGAAGAGGAGAAGGAGGAGGAGGAAGAGGAAGAAGGAGGAGGAGAAAGAAGAGGAGAAGGAGGAGGAGGAGGAAGAGGAAGGAGGAGGAGGAAGGAGGAGGAGAAGGAAGAAGAAGAGAAGGAGGAGAAGGAAGAGGAAGAAGGAGGAGGAAGAGAAAGAAGAGGAGAAGGAGGAGAAGGAGGAAGAGAAAGAAGGTGGAGGAGGAAGAGGAAGGAGGAGGAGGAGGAGCGGGGGAGGGGAGAGGAAGAAGGAAGAAGATCTCTCATAGAGGTCTCCTAGGAGGTGAGCCTCGGCGCACCAGCCACAGCTCAGCTCTCTGCTCTCTCCCTCCTTCAACTACAGCTAGACAAACACTAGGGCTTGGCAAAGCATGTGGACTCACAATGCATGAAGTTCCTTTGCTCCCAGCTTCTGCCAATCATGAAGTTGAAACCTCCTGCCTCCTTGTCTCCACGGCCACACCATGAGAGCAAAGGGGACGCCCTCGGGGCTTACGAGGGGTTCTCGACCCATATTTCTGGTACTTTCGGACATTGGGAGGCACTGGCAAATGCTGGCTTTAGTAAGCCAGGAACAGGTGTGTGTCAACGAGAGATGGGAGGTGGCCTGGAGAAAATTAAAGGGCAGACTTTGGAAGAACGTGAGTCTGTTTGATGGTGTGACTACAGCTAAGCAGGCTCACACTAAGAGAGGTAGCAAAACCTCTTGATAACGTTCTGGTTCAAAAACCAAAGGCTCAGCTCGGCGGGCAGCCTTTGCCACCTTACCTGGAAGCCAATCCTGGGAGTAGAGAAAGGTCTAGTTTCTACAGAAATTACACATTACTGCAAAGCCACCTCCATCCCCAACGTGGGATGCATTGTGAGAAAAGAACTCATTCTGCAACTACCCTCTGCACGGGGAACCCAATCACAATGGACATGCTTACTTTACTCCCTCAGCTAAAGCCATGCATAGTTATCACTCCTCTCTCCGTTTACGCTTTTCCTTCTAATTTTGGAAACTAGTTCTGAAGCCCCACAGAACCTGCAAGAACAGATACTTTTAATTTGATGATTTTAAAAGTCTCATTCACGTTTCAAGCATACGACACATGTGGGCACCAGTATCATGCACCCGACGTTTGCGAGCCAGACAAGGTTAATAATCATTTAACATGGTTGCATATGTTCCAAGCTGTCTCACTGTCCCACTGCATTTCCAAAGATTACATAAATATGTCATCCATTCCTCTTCCCCTCTCACAACATTCCACTGGGGCGATTCTGATGAGCTGTGTCCCGCTGTCTCTGCAATGAAGTGCCATGAGGAGGCTGATGGATAGATACTGGCTTTGAGAGGAGAGGATTTCTGCAGCCATCCATAAGCCTGGCTCATTTAAATTGCTAGCTACAACCGACTACCTGAGAGGAAAAGAAAGGCTGTCTTTAAATAATAATAATAATAATAAAATAGTGCAGCTCTATTGTCTAGAATGGCCACCAGAATTCTTATTTTCGGGCAGCAGGCCTGAAGGGCCGCCTGACAGTGGAGAGGGGCTTGCTCTGTATTCTCAGCTCCCTCCCCCAGGAACCTGCCTCAGTGGTCTGAGAAGAGGCAGGAATTTGGTCATAGTTCTCCTCCCCACTGCAGGTCTCTGGTGAACAATGAAGTAGGTAGATAATATTTGGGCTGCTCAAGTGTATCTGAAGTGGAAATGCAAACAGATTCCAGATGTTTGCAGGAAGTCACCCCTTGGTGAAATGGCAGTCAGTTATAGCTCACTGTCTAATCTCTCTTCTTCAACAACTAGATGTTTATGAAGAATGTGCAGACTCCAGACCTGAGCATACATGACATAACGTTTAGAGGCTTGCCTGGTTGATATAAAAGTTTTCATAACTATTTAAAATTACTGCCAAGGGCAGCAGTAACCTGTAATGGAGGTTTGCTGATCAATCACTTTCTTGATTATAGGAAACAGATCTTCATTCATCCACAGGCTTGCCCAGTGGCAGAGAACACTTTGCATTCTAGCCAGGGCATAGTCCTTCATATTAGCTCCCACCATCTGCCAGCCGTTGCAGCTGTGAGATAAAACCTGTACCAAGGTATTTCTACCCTTTCAGTAGTTCACATGTGTCCAATTTCTGCCTCAGGGAAAGGAACATGCACATTCACACACACACACACTCACACACATACACACACACACACTCTCACACACGTATGCTCACACAACGCACACACACACCACACACATGCACACTCTCACACACATATGCAAATGCATGCACATACACACACACTCACACACATGTACACTCACACACACGCACACACACACCACATACACGCACACTCACACACATGCACACACACTCCTCACACACACATTCTAAGGCTGTATACATCATGAAGGAACTGTGTGAGACGTCACAGAAACTCCCCAGCTGAATTTTAAGCCACCTCTCCTGAGAGTAAAACTTCACAGAGTGGAGAAGAACTGCTTTTTAAAAGAAAGTATCCAAAAATAAATAAATAAATAAATAAATAAATAAATAAATAAATAATAAAAAAATAAAAGAAAGTATCTGTTGAAAAAAACCCAGAGAACTCAATGACAGAGACTCTTGGGCCCTTTAGTTGATTTGGGAGTTACGCTCCACAGCTACTTTTGAATGATACACCCATTGATTCCTTAGACCTTCTAATGCATAGAAAAACATCAATAACGAGCCAGCTGACAGCACAGTGTAGAATGCTGGGATAGTTCGAGTGCGCTCTAAGATGATAGGGTGGGAAGCTCTGAGTGTCATCCACCCACAGAAACGATCATTCAGCAAAGGAACAAGGTCAGCAAGGCCTTTATGAGAAGTCCTGGAGAGAAAGATGTACTTGAATTTCCTGGAAATGAGTTTAAGGAACATGATGAAGTCACTAAATAAGGTCAGAAAACTGAGACAAACAGAATAAGAATAGTAATAATACTTGGAAAAATTTTACAGATGAAAAGCATCAGAGTTCCAGAAGTTACTAGAGGAGCTGTGGATTTCACTGGAGCTGTCCACCTGCAGAATTACACAATGGACTTACCAAGCTGACCCACAGACCGGTCATCTGAAATTCTCCAACCATAGGAGAAAAAAAGGAAATAAAAAGAATAAAGAAAATCTCAGAGATACATGGAGTGTGCTCTGTGTGCCTTACAAAAATTATAAAAGGAAGAGAATAAATTCTAACGAATGGCTGAAATCATCCAAGGCATGAAAAACAAGAAATACGTATCTCTAGCTTGAAGAAGCCCAATGCACCCTGACTACCACAAACCCAGAAAACCCAGAGAAATGTAAATTGTGACATCATATAATTAAATCATCAACACCAGAGAAGGAATCTCAGAGCAACAAAGAGTGACCTGCTGTAAGTAAGGGAGGCCTCTAAGGCTACGGGTGTATTGCTTAGCCAAGGTCTGGTGGACCAGAGATGGTAGATTCAGAGAACTGAGAGAAAACAACCAGCAAAGAGTAGATTCCAAAGATGAACGCGCAATAAAGACTTCCCTGGAGAAAGAAGCTGAGGATGTAGGATCACCGCAAGAAGAGGAACAAGCATTGGTCAAGTCGAGAAGATAAGGCTCTAGACAACGGCACAGAGACCATGGTGCAAAGAGACACACAGCCTGATCCAGAACTCTGAGGCACTCTACAGGAAATCCAACTTTAACTCTGCTGTGAGTTCTACAGTGGAAGTGAAAAAAAGAAAGAAAGAAAGAAAAATACCTACAAAATATTTTAATGGATGCGAAATCCAGAGGATTCGGTTTACGAAGCTACTAACCAGAATGAAAGAGAACTAAAGAATAAAATTTGTGTTTATGGCTGGAGTTATTGGCTTAAAATGAATTATAGGAAATGCAGATTATTTCACTTTCACAATAGCTTCTACAGTAACACCCCACTCCCCCACACACATAATGTAACTACTTCCCTAACAGCCGTTATTTTAGGTGTAAAAGGATTAGTTATTCAGACAGAAGATGGAGTGGCTAAATGGATAAAGGAAAAGAATAAAAATAAGAACCAACTATGCACTGAATGGGTTTCATCCCCAATAAAGTACAATCTGTCCTCTCTAAGTAAACTTTTTTTAATTGAAAATAGATTCTTCTCTAATATGAACTATCTGGACCACAGTTGCCCCTCCCTCCACTCTTCCCAGCGTCTCAGGTTCACTCCCCCTTCGTTTCCCTGGGGAAAGGAGCAACCATGTTCTCCTGGTGCCCTCCACCCTCTCTGACTCCTACAATCTTTCCTCCCCACCCCCATGAGGTTCCCTGGACTCCAAGTCGAGGGACCAATGGAGACCTCCAATTTAGACACACTCTCTCCATGTCTGGCTGTGAGTTTCTGTACTCACTCCCATCTGCTGCTAGTCTGACGATGGCCAGACTAGGCACTATTCAGCGAGCGCAGAAGAATACCATTGGGAATTGTTTCATTGATATTTTTGAGGGGAAAGCAGTCATTTTGGTTCTACCTTAAGTTTCTGGGTTATCGAGACTCTGGGTCTTGGCCATCCAGGCTGTGATGAGACTCCCCTGCTGACCCTCCTTTGCCTATGCATAACTGAGTATTTATAGGATTAAAATCAGATTCATTATAGGAAGTGACAGGCACAGCAGAGAAATGATTATGTAACTTAAAAGTCGTCCATCAAAAAGGACACCCATGGTGCACCTTAGCAACCAAGCTCCTCCTCCTCCTCCTCCTCCTCCTCTTCCTCCTCTTCCTCCTCTTCCTCCTCCTCCTCCTCCTCCTCCTCTTCCTCTCCCTCCTCCTCCTCTTCTTCCTCCTCCTCCTCCTCTTCCTCCTCCTCCCCTTTTTCCTCTTTTTCCTCTTCCTCCTCCTCCTCCTCCTCCTCCTCCTCTTGAATACCATAAACAGAAGCCCCCCCCCCAAAAAAATATCTGGGGCCCCTGAGCATTTTCCCACCCATGTGGATACTTGAGCATCCTCTCACCCATGTGATCTTCTGTCATCCTTGGCAGTGTGTTCCTTCCCGACCTGCACTATTTCTTTGCTTTTACTTCATAATCTGTGTGTGCCTCTATTTCAATCCCTGTAACAAAAGGCTCCCAACCCGGAAAGCCGCAGCCCAGACCCCAGCCTTCAGTAAGAGCATAGCTGGCCCTTCCAGTTTCCTTATGAAGAAGCCAACTGATGGAAAGGCCTGGAGCAACAGGATAGTCCATGATGGACTCCGTATGGAGCTGGACTCGGGCACAGGTATACTGGTAGGTATCTAAGTCATGGAAGATGGAAGATAAGCAGATCTAGCCACTGGTAGCTAGCCATGTTCTGCATACAAACTATTGTCAACAAGGATGCCAGGGCCATCCTCAGTTGAATTCTAGGGCCATCCTCAGCTGAATTCCAGGGCCATCCTCAGCTGAACTCCAGGGCCATCCTCAGCTGAACTCCAGGGCCATCCTCAGCTGAACTCCAGGGCCATCCTCAGCTGAACTCCAGGGCCAACCTCAGCAGCATCAGGCACATGACTTAGAAGGACAAGGTCCACTCTGATCAGTGTATCACTGCCAACCCCAGAAAAAATGCCAGCTGGTGTACCAAGAAGCCTGCAACCTGCAGAAGAAGTAGACCCACCTTGCTAGCTACTTCTGAGCACCCGAAGCAGTAGAATGAGCTGACTTTTGAAACACACACACACACACACACACACACACACACACACACACACACACACGCACACACACTTCAGCAAGGTGATACAAAGGTAAAGCTTTATTTAACACGAAGCTATAGTATAGGTCAGCTGTACTGACTGTTCCTACAGTGACCAGTTACAAACAAAACCCTCAGCCCAGCATTAACAAACAAGACTTTGGAGTGAGCTTGACTAAGCGAGTAACAACTCATGTGTGCTGCTATGGTTGCTGAAAGAAAGAAGAAAGAAAATATTGGAAGGTATCAGTCAGACAGGTTAAAAGACTTAGGACTGTTAATATGTCTGCACTGACCCATGTCCCTCCATCTGAAGGGACAAAGGGTAGAGTGCCAGAAACATCAAGCTGTGTAAGCAAGTCTGACTGGTTTGACTCCCCCAAACAATGGGAGGGTGTGCGTCTCAGCCCAGCTCCAGACTCTGGCATACATACATATATAAACATACAGTGTATCTGGAAACATATACAATAAACTGATAAAACTATGTTATTATGAAAAAATTCAAGGTATGGGGTAGGAGAGAGTATGGGTCTTGTGAGAGTTTGTCAAGATAATTTAGTATTTTGATTAATACAATATTTTAAAAGAGAACGTGTTAGTGATGGGATTTCAAAACAATGAAGGTTAAACTTCTTGATTAAACAAAAGCCCATTTACCCAGTGCAATCCTATCTCTCAGTACATTTTTCCTATATTTAAATACACACAAGCCCTCCCCTCTGTGACACCCTCCTCAGACCAGGGACATATCAGCTTTCTCTGATGAGGACATGGATCCTACTCCCGTGCAGTCAACTCTTTGCGCAGTGAGGCAGAACGTCTCATCGTCACCTGGTCAAGGAAGCCAGATCTGTACCTACCACAGCCTTCCATCCAAGGCAGAGGCCCGCTCAGTGCCGTGGATACATCGAAGGGTTTAGAAGAAGCCCCTCCCCTTCACAGTTCACCTGCACAGAGGACATGACCCACAGACTCACCATTACATGCTTAACTATGCCAGGGAGCAGCAAAGTTGCGAAGAAAACAAAACCAGATCAATGGTCCATAGAGTGATGGATGCTAATATTGTATGCACAACACTTAGCTATGGCCTCTCTGAGAAAATTACTTTAGAGGCAAAGGTTGGAAATAATGAGAACCCTGGGAGCAGACAGCTGGGTGGTGAAGTGTTTCCCTGCCTAGCATGAGAGATTTCACATGGGACACACGGATGGGAAAGCAGAGGTAGGGGGAAGTGTACATACAGGTGTCACGGGGCCTCTCAGTTTAAACGACTCCCAACAAGTTGACCTCTTTATAAAAGAGCTTGTGCCCATTCACACTGAACCAGCCGCAGCTAGAATACCTGTTTCCCAACACTTTCCATTCCACCTCAATTCTCCATGCTTCTTTTCTCTCCTATTTAAAAAATCTCCACCCCATGGTGGGCAACTCCTCCCCGTGGAAGTAACAGAAGTGATGGCTGCAAGAGAGGAAATGGGGACAGGCGGGCTCCCTTCTCAGCACTTCTTGTGTACACACAATTCATACTGTTCCCCAACACACACCATTTGACAGATGTTTCCGTTTACCCTCAGCAGCATATGAGGGAGGAATTACCAAGAAAGAAAATCCAGGAAGCCAACAAATAGTGAAAAACCACAGCTGGAGCCGGGGACTCTTAGGGGGAACTGCAGTTGACCTTGGGGAAGTCCGACTCAAGGGTGGAAACTCCTTCACAGGGTCAGGCTTGGTACTCATCCTGGGTCATGGAAGAGCTGTGGGGACAATTCCACGTCCAAGTGCCTAGCCTGAGCAGAGTGGCTGCCCTGGGTGATGTCTGGCATATGGATTTGCTTTCCTTCCACTGTATCTTCTAACAGCAGAAGCCTATATCCCCACTGTGCCAGGAATTTATCTAAAGCTGAAGTAAGTTACTGTCAGGAAGATGTGGGTATGAATAATTAAGCCCCTATTAAACAGGCACACATCTTGTAATAAATCTCAAATTAGAATGTGCCAAGATCTTGTTAAACCTGCCAACACATATTCTTAAATAAGGTGGGAATACAATTTGAAGCTTATCAGGAGATTCAACCTTTCGTGGAAGATGCCGTTTCTCTGCTCAGAATTCTAATCCGAAGATTACCTGACTTTGCCTTGGCCATCCTCCCATTGTGTTTATGCCCATTGTAGAAACCAACCGAGTAATTCCTCTTGGGATGGCCTCAAACGGGGTGTATTTTAATACGTGTTACATTAAACCTCATTATCTCTGATAAGCTGGTGTCCAAAAGAGCCTTGCTCTGAATACACTTCACTTAAAAATCCTAAAAGACAGTCATTTGCATATACCATTGACTAAAATGGAACTTTTTAATGCTCAAGCATTGCGCTCTCTACTGCAGGGGTGGGACAAGCATTGTGGCTAAGAGTGGACCCCAGGATCAACACCAATCTCCACCTCAGCTCTACGCCACACAGAGCAGACTCAGGGCTCCCAGGACTGCTAGTTCCACATCAAGTACAGATCCAGTTTAATGATTAATACCATTTTCTGTGTCCCAATCACGGAACCGACAGTTAAAAAGCCTGAACTACAAGTTCATCATGATGCATCAATTTGATGGTAGGAAATGGCAAAGATGTGCTCTCAGAATCTTACAAACAACCTGCAAATTGGTGGTGGCGCACGCCTTTAATCCCAGCACTTAGGAGGCAGAGGCAGGTGGATTTCTGAGTTCGGGGCCAGCCTGGTCTACAGAGTGAGTTCCAGGACAGCCAGGGCTACACAGAGAAACCCTGTCTTGAGAAGAGAGAGAGGGAGAGGAAGAGAGAGAGAGAGAGAGAGAGAGAGAGAGAGAGAGAGAGAGAGAGAGAGAGAGAGAGAGAGAGAGAGAGAGAGAGAGAGAGAGAGAGAGAGAATGAGAAAGACAGAGAGAGAGAGAATGAGAAAGACAGAGAGAGAGAGAGACAGCATCGAATCCTAGGGTGTTACTAGTGTGTTAACTCTTGGTGACAATGACAGAAGCCAACACAGCTCTATCCCTCTCGCCCAGGGACCAGGAGACGCCAGTAGCTAAGGCACTTGTTCTCAACCCCTGGAAAAGAAACTAAAGACAGTTCCAGCTTGTTGCAATTATTTAAATCATGCCTTGGAGCATCCTGTCTCCATAAGCTGGCACACCCTTTAAATACAAGTCTCCGTTTTTACACACAAGCTATGTTCGTGTGCAAACAGCCAGCCAGGCTTGGATTTCTTCCTCTGTAAGGTGGACAATAATAGATGGACCAGTTTGAGTGTCACCGTGAAGAAAATGAACTCACATGGTCGACAGGTCCTGCCGCACACCATGAGTGCTCACCAGCATGAGTGCAAGCAAGACCCCACCCCCCACCCCCAGGTTCCTTTTCTACAATGGGTGTTCATCATGTGCAAGAGTGTGCAGGTTCTCAAGCCACAGAATCAACAGGGAAAGTCTCACCAAGAATCAAAAAGAACACGACTGCATTGTTCTCATGGATGCTTCTAGTCACGCTGGGATTAACTATCCATTCTCCATAGCCAGCTGTGCTGTTGTTTAAGAGGCAGCAGCCATCAGAGCCTTTGCTGGTCCCCACACCCAACTGATCACTGGACTGCTCTTCACTAATAGGTCAGGGGCACATCCCTAGGCACAACTGTACTCACCAGTGTTTCCCATTGGTCTAGTCTGTCCACCTACCTATCACCTACCTACTGATCACTTACCATCCATCTACTACCTATCATCTACCTACTGATTATTTACCTACCTATCATCTACATAGCTACCTACCATCTACCCACTGATCATCTACATACCTACCTACCTATTTACCTATCATCTACCTATCTAAATACCACATACCTACCTACTAATCATCTACCTACTTTTCATCTAACTACCTACTGATCATCTAACTACTTCTCTATCATCTATCTATCTAACCTAATCTACTTACCTACCTACTTACCTATCATCTACCTACACATCATTTATTTACCCACCTATCACCTATCTGTCTAATCTACCTATCAACCTACCTATCTATCATCTAACTATCTTTTATCTGTGTAATCTACCTACCGACCTCTCTCCAGCGGGTTTTGTTTCTCTGGAGAAAACTGAACACAGAGGCATCACAGAAATCCAACTGACACAACCCAACCCCTTGCGTGCAAATACTAACTAGTGACGGACGTGTGCTGTCTTCAGCCAGCCTGGAGCGAGTGCTGACGGGAAAGCTACTTTTCTATTTTGTACACATGTCAATTCCCATATTTTTCCCCGTCTTGTGAGAGCCAGGCTCCCCTGGCTCTCACACAGGACTCGGTGGAGATTCCTCATTGTGTGGCTCCTTTGATGGTATGTCATGTGGGCAGCCAAGCTGGGACCTCACCTCTGCTCTATCAAGCCTTCCACCAGATTGTGCTTCTGAAAATTGGTTCTTTCATCATGATGAGGTGCCCAGAGCTCAGGAGCTAAGAGATGACCTGTGGGTCCAACTCCTATTAATGCATGTCCCTGCCTTCTCTCTCTGCTCAGCACCCCTAGCTAACTCACAGAACCCCAGACACCATGGGGGATGTCATTTAGTGGAGGGTAACTTCGAGGGAGGGCTCTGGCCCTGAACTCTCCCTGCTCTTCCCAGCTCCTTACACGGGCTTCAGCCACAATGTAAACAGCTGCTGATCTCTGGTCAGGTGAGCAGAAGCCAGTTCTACCTCCTCCTATTAGCATCTATTTTAAAGTTACTGCTCTCTCTCTCAAATCCTAAGAAAGGACAATGCTCTAAACCTGACATCTACCGACAGCAAAACTCACAAGTGAATGTAAACATTAATGTGTAACCTGCTCTCAGTCCCCCAGACTAAGCATACCCGTCCATGTAACCCTTCAGTAAGTACATGGCGAGGCAAAGGTATGGAATAGCAGTCTAAGGCAGTGGAGAGACGAGGCCACGCCCACAAGGGCTCACTGCAGAGCCGAAGCCACGCCCACAAGGACTCACCGCTCAAAGCTGCCTCAGTTTGTCAAGGAATGCTATATGAGTCTGCCCAGCCCCACATTCAGCTGGTGACTTTTATCTAAGGAGTTACATACCAAGAGTCACTTAAGCGTGGTGATTTTCATTGTTCTACTTCTCGACCTGGCTTCATGGCTGGGTCTGCCATACCATTTAATCCATCTGACATCACCGGGCAGGGTGATAGTCATATGGCTATTTTACAGATGAGAGCCAGAATGATTCGGTGACTTGCCCAAAGCCTTATAATCACCAAATGGCAGTGGGCTGAGACAGAAATTCCCAATGATTCTACTGGCAAAGCTCCAGTCATTCCAAGCCTCCGCTGTGACTCCCAGTCATTCCAAGCCTCCGCTGTGACTCCCAGTGGTTCCTAAGAGGTCTGCTTTTCCCTTGGATATAAAATAACCTTCAGACCAATTTAGCTGAGCCCAAATGACTGAGCAAATGTGTTAATGGGGAGACTGGAAGCCTGTGACTGTAGGTCCCAAACACAGTAGTTCCTACTCTGGGTGCTCTATCGTCTGCAGAGTGAGCAGGCTGAAGACAACTTCAGAGTCTCCCAAATCTCTGCAGGTAAAGGGCCTGCCTGGTACAGCCAGCAAAGTCTAGCTCATTCTCTAAGCAGCAAGTACAACAACCAGACGCTGACAGGACCACACAAGACACAAGCTGGTTCCGGTAACCCTGTCTCTTTCATATCCCAGACAAGCCCCCATCCTGCCTCCTGCCCACTCTCCCATTCCATCTGTGCATATATCAAGGTTCTCTGTAACTAAAATTATGCTACTCTTCTATGTTGAAGGTAACATGCCACTCCTTGGTGCACTACTGCAAAGTCCCCAGTTCCACACATTCTCTTTCCTTAAGCCTTGGCCCTACCTTCTGAGTGTGACAAAGCGCGCCCTTCCTCTCCAGCCTGTCCCCTTCGTTTGACCAGTCTGCTCATTCCCCTCCTCTCATACTTCCTTCACTAGTCTGTCTCTGTTCCATGCCCCATAATCAGTATCAAAATTAGCAACTTCAATATTTAGGCTTAGTGTTTATCTCTACTTGCCCATGGCCACCCAAGACCTCACACAGTGCCAAGCACAAGATCAAAACAGTAACATTCACTCCACACTCCACAGCATAACCTTTGTGCCTGGAACCACAGTCCTCCTTGGCTTCTGCTGAGATCTTGATCCAACTGGGCCACATGCAGACACCAGGTTACAAATCTGACCCCGCCACATGCAGATACCAGGTTACAAATCTGACCCCGCCACATGCAG